>NW_027361775.1:24795000-25005000 GCF_039654945.1 Dendrobates tinctorius
TGTGCAGTAAAGGCATCCTCCCCTTGAGGGAGGTGCCTGAATAACGTGTTTATTCTGTGGGATTGTTGTCTCCCATTCAGGCCACACTCTGCTGAGCTCTGCATGATAAGACTAGTGCTGTCTTTGTACTAATTACTCTAGATCAGCCTTTCTGAGATTACACAGAGCTTCCGGGATTCTTGCCACCCTCTCTATATGGTCTGTACGGGTCATCCCTCTGGTCTGTGTATCGCAGCATTAAGGTCACCTGGTGTTGTGATGTGGGAATCCCGATATAGGGGTACACCTTGTCCGGTGCTCCACTACTTGGTTCTGTGTCATGTTCCAGAGGGTTCTTCCCTCAGGCACCTTTTCAGTTTGTTTGCTTCCTTTAATAAACATCCTTGGTTTTTTTGAAGCTCATTCTCCTGTCTCTTGTGTATTGGGTATACAGCTACCACTGCACCATCAGTGGTGTAGCGAGTCCACTATACATCTTCTCGCCCTGTGGGCGTAACACTTGTGCGGCCAAAGTAAGAAGGGCTGCAGTTCTTCCAGGAACAATCGTGGGCTGAAGTGTAGCAACTGGCGGGGCAGGCCGCGTGTCTCTGCCCAGCATCTGTCTTTCTCCCTTCTGCACATGCACAGTACTCACGGTCACTGAGCACCTCCTTCTCTTACATTCACAGAGCGCACAAAACCTCTCTCTCCAATAGTCACGCTGAAGACGGCGGGACCCGATAAGCATGATGGGTCAAAACTTCGGTGCTCAAAGGATGGAGCCCACTGCTCAACCTGCTGTATGCTGCTGATTCACGCCAAACTGCCCACCGCGTATGCTTTTTCTTTTATCTGGCCCCTCCTACCCGGGTCATGAGGTTGGTCTGGTCCCTCATTTCTTCCCCCAGGCAACATGGGAGACAGCCTCATCAGTTCTGGAACCAGATCGGTAAAGGTACCCGCAGCCCGGTCCATCTCCTTACAAGAGCCTCATTGTGGCTCTGACTTGAGAGGCACTGATAGGAGGTGAAGATGGTGGCGGGTAAGTATTACACTATGGTCGGTAACCTTAGATTTGATGTATCACTACAGTGATGAAAAAAAATGCTGGAGTGGTGCTTTAAACTACTACAGTGTATATCAGTGAAAAATACATGAGGAAATTATCCAAGGAAAGTGGAAAACTGTAACTAATACACAATAAAAGGTAGACATGGTACAGTCACTCTGACTATTGCACCCACCAGTCTGCAGTTGTTTCTCTCCACTTAGAAGACCTTTCACTGTTTTTTTTTATATTCAAACCATCTCCACTGATTCTGGAACAGTTTTTCTTTTTCTGTTGTGCCCCTCCGTTTCAAAGTTACATGCACTGGTAATAAAGATGCAGATTTTCCATTCAACCAACTGGGCGTATTTCACAGAAGTTCTCATTGGGCGTTTGCTTATTCCCCATTGATGCTGGCCAATCAAAACATGACAGTTCCCACTGAGACATTCTGTGGTATACGCCCAGTTGCTGAAGGGAAAATTTGCACCTAGGCACAATCACACTTGTATATATAGTGATGTGCCAAAGTAAACAATGAATTATTTCTAATGATCAGCTACACTGGGGATAGAAGCAGTCTCAGAATGGCCCACAGGACTACGAGTGAATCCCATGGTGGGCCCCTATGCAGGAGCAAGCCTCCCATACCCCCAACTGAGCACTGTACACTTAATGTAAAATGTACAGACAAAAGAAGCATCTCTTCATTCATTTTCTAAAGCAGAGTAAAATTTGTTAAAAAGAATCAGGAAATATTTCTTGTGACTAAGCAGCAAGCCCCCAGAATCAATATCACTGGTGGGCAATTGGCACATCAATCTGGCACTGGGTAGAAATCTGAGGATCTGGATTCCTACTGGTTAAACTCCTGTAGGCTATCAGTGTTAAAAACTGAGAAAACTAGCTTTAAAAAGGTTATTCCAATCCCATACACATAAATTATGCACACTGCATTTAATGAATACATAAACTCCACTACTGCTGTAAACGTTAAAGATCTAAGGAACTTACATTTTTTGATCAAAGAGTGGAAAAGCCACCCTACCATGTCAAAGTGTAAAGGCCCCGTCACACTAAGCGATCTCGGTAGCGAGATCGCTGCTGAGTCACAACTTTTGTGATGTAACAGCGATCTCACCAGCGAGATCGCTGTGTGTGACAGCGATCAGCGAGCGCCCCCCCTGCCGGTATCGCTGATCGCTCTTGGAAACCTCTGGACATTTCTTTGGTCGCTGGTCTCCCGTTGGCCAGCACGCATCGCTGCGTGTGACAGGCGGGAGACCAGCGATCAGGTGTAAAAAATAATAAAAAAAATAAAAAATATAGTTATTGTCACCTTCCGACGTCCCGTTCAGCCATCCTGCCTCTCTCCACGCTCCGGTCCCAGTGATCCTTTGCACGAATGACCGCGAGATTTTGTTATCCCTCGAGACCGTGACATCTCGCGGTCTTTCTCGCAAAGTATCACTGGGACCGGAGCGTGGAGAGAGGCCGGAAGACTGCGCGGGACATCGGAAGGTGAGAATAACTATATTTTTTATTTTAATTCTATTTTTACAGGGGTGGCCAGCGATGCCGCACGCTCGGCATCGCTGTGCTGATCGCTGGTGAAGCTGTCTGTGTGACAGCTCACCAGCGATCACATAGCAACTTACCAGCGATCCTGACACATTGATATCGGTGTCGGGATCGCTGGTAAGTCGCTTAGTGTGACGGGGCCTTAAGTAAATATGGATAATCCCTATCACTAATAACCTACCTCCCCATGTGCCAAGGCAGGCTTCATTAGGGAAAGTAAAAGAAAACTAGGCACACAGCTTGCAATTAAAATCTTATCTGGGAAGGATGTGCAGATAAGGGTGCTGAGCCCTAGAACGGACATTAAGTTTTTAATGTTTATTACAATATTGGAGTTCATGTATTCATTAGCCACAGTGTGCTGACGCATTGTGTATGTACAGTAATTTGCAAATGTATTAACCCTCTTTGGCTGTTTTGCTACCCTGATCGTAACTACACCAGGGCAATTGGGAAGAACCAAAGTGCCCAAATTGGCTTGTTTAATGGATGTGCCAATTCAGAGGTGGTGAGTTTGTATTGTTAGGCTGGGAAGAGCCCAATGACCATGGACTTTCCCAGCCTGTTAATATAAGCCCGCATCTGTCTGCTTTACCTGGGCTGGTTATTAAAAACCCCAAGTCATTTTTTAAATGATTAGGTTAATACAGGTATGCAAGAAACTAATTAGGATCATAAATATTTACAGTATCTACTGTATATGTTTGAATACTGGCTACATAGCGTGTTTATGCACCTAGGCATACATTTAATACTAAAGGATTGTGGGCACTATTTTTTATTTTTTTGTAGTACATATTGGGAAGTATGGCTCCCTCCAGGGCTCAGTACCCTTATTCTCCCATCTTTCAGATAAAAGGTTTTAATTGGGAGCTTTGGCTGTTGTCCTTTCACTTCTCCATTCAGATGAGGCAGTTTTGGCACATGGAAATTAGTGATAGGAACCATCCATCTTTAGGTACACCTTCTTGTGACTGGATGGCTATTGCGCTCTGTGATAAAAAAAAAATGCCAAGTACCTTATGTTTCTCACTTTTAAAGTAATAGTGGAGTTCATGTATTTATTAAATGCATTGTCCTGACGCATCGTGTGTCTACATATTTGTATATTGGCCAAAGTGTATTTGTGAACTTGCATGTAAATTTAAAGCTGTTGTCACACTACTCTATCGTTGATGACTTGTCCTTAGGATAGGCCATCAATGAATGATCTGCCAGGGTACGATATCCGGCACCCCCACGATCAGTTGTTATTGGTGGCGGGTATTGGCCGGAAGTAGTCACTTATGGATGGCCATTTTCAAATCAATAAGAGGCGGATGTGCAGTACCCTGCGGCGGCCACTATCAGAAGATTGCCAGCTCCGCAAATGGGTACCATATATACTCGAGTATAAGCCGACCCGAGTATAAGCTGACCCCCCTAATTTTTCCACAAAAAAACTGGGAAAACTTATTGACTCGAGTATAAGCCTAGGGTGGAAAATGCAGCGGCTACTGGTAAATTTCAAAAATAAAAATAGATACCAATAAAAGTAAAATTAATTGAGACATCAGTAGGTTAAATGTTTTTGAATATCCATATTGAATCAAGAGCCCCATATAATGCTCCATACAGTTCATGATGGCCCCATAAGATGCTCCATACAAATTACGCCCCATATAATGCTCCATACAATTCATGATGGCCCCATAAGATGCTACGTACAAAATACACCCCGTATAATGCTGCACAAAGGTTAATAATGGCCCCATAAGATACTTCATAGAATATGCCACATATGCTGCTCCATTAAGGTTATGACCCCATAAGGCCTGTTTCACACATCCATTTTTCAGCTCAGTCGAAATCCGGTATAATGGCGGAAAACAGATCCGTAGGCAGATTGAAAGAAACGGGTGGCACCCGACCGTTGTGTTTACGGATCCGTGTAAGGTTGAATTTGAAAGGAACCCGTGCCTGGAAAAAGGAGAGCGAGAGAGAGAATATTTCTAAGCTGCCAGAACGGGATTTAGGGTTAAATTTCCAGCAAAGGCAATTCTTCCGGGCAAATGCGGATCTGGCCAGCAAAAAAAATGTTTCAGTGTCCGTCCAGTCATGTCAGTGGACGCCAAAATTTTGTCTGATCCCTGAAAAAACGAATCCTACGGATGACCATCCTTCAAGATCCGCCGATAATGCAAGTCAATGGGAAGAAAAACGGATCCGCTAAGAAAAATAACGGATCCGGTTTTTTTTGCAAAACGGCAGATTTTGACTGATGGTGACAGGCGGATGTGTGAAAGAGGCCTAAGATGCTCCATAGATTATGCCCCATATGCTGCTCCATAAAGGTTATGGCCCAATTAAATGCTCAATAGCATATGCCCCATATGCTGCTCCATATATCTTGATGGCCCCATAAGATGCTCCATAGAATATGCCCCATATGCTGCTCCATAAAGGTTATGGCCCCATAAGATGCCCCATAGAATATGCCCCATATGATGCTCCATAAAGCTTATGGCACCATAAGATGCCCCATAGAATATGACCCATATGCTGCTCCATAAAGGTTATGGCCCCATAAGATGCTACATAGAATAGGCTACATGTGCTGCTCCATAAAGGTTATGACCCCATAAGATGCTCCATAGAATAGGCCCCATATGCTGCTGCGAAAAGAAAAAAAAGACATACCTCTCGTCGCTGGGGGCCAGGTGCCAGTGTCCTGAGCAGGCGGGGACACTGGCGCGCTATGGGGGCCAGATGCCGGTGTCGATGCTGGCTCAGGACACCGGCACCTGCGATATTCACCCGTCCCCGTTCCACCGCTGTGCACCGCTCTGTCTTCCGGGTCCTCTGTCAGTGACTGTTCAGGCAGAGGGCACGCACTAACTGTCATCGCGCCATTTGACCTGAACGTCACAGCCAGAGGACGTGGAGGACAGAGTGGTGTGTGGTGGTGGAACGATGACAGGTGAATATAGCATGGCTCCCCCGTCCTCCCCATCATACTGACCCCCCAGCTCTTCCTTCCTTCAGCGGTCACATAGTACCGCTCATTAAAGTAATGAATATGCGCATATTGAGCGGTACCACGTGACCGCTGAACACAGGTGCCAGAGACCATGGGAGATGCAGGGGGCTGCAGAGACCATGCCAGGAGGGGGTGAGTATGATCTGACACCCGCACTCCCCCTCCCCTGCCGACCCCCTGGTATATGACTCGAGTATAAGCCGAGAGGGGCACTTTCAGCCTTAAAAAATGGGCTGAAAATCTCAGCTTATACTCAAGTATATATGGTAATTTGGGCCGGTGTCAGCTGCTGACACTAGGGATGAGCAAGTAGTGAAGTATTCGGACTCGCTATACTCGTACCGAGTATACCATAATACTCGGGTATTCGGTACGAGCAGCGAGTCCAATGATAGTCAAAGGAAAATGCAAGTAATTGTCTGCTGGACCCTACAAAGCGGTCTGGGGACTGAGAAAAAGGCTATAAAATGTGTAAATGTTAAAAAAAAATGTATGCTGTAAACAAATGTATATAACATGGGGGCACCTGGTCAGGGGCTGCATGAGTGGTTTTATACCACTGCTTCACTACAATGTGCAAACACTATTTGAAGTCCTGTGGTTTTTTGGCGGCAGAGTGGGACTCGTACGCCACTTACGCAGTGCCAGTGATATATCAGAAGTGCCGTAAGAGCGAGTGATGATGGCGGCAATCTTCTGACAGCTAAGGCCTCTTTCACACATCAGGTTTTCGCCTCAGGCGCGATCCGGCTCTTTTGACAAAAAACGGATCCGGCGAAATGCAATGCCGGATCCGGTTCCCCCCCCATTGACTTGCATTTGCGCCGGATGGCCATGCGTTTCGTCCGGTTTTCGCCGGATCCGGCAATGTGTCGCAATCCGGCGTCTGAAAAAAACGGCAACTGTAACTTTTTGGTCTCCAGCGAAAAAGCCGGACCCGCCAGATCCGACGCGTCCGGCTTTTTCACACAATGAAAGTCTATGAGCGCCGCAATGTGCCGGATCCGTTTTTTTGGGTCTGAGCATGCTCAGTAGATCTGCCCACAGCACACATATATAAAACCATGACAGTGGGACCCTCAGCCACACCCAACATGCCACCCAAGACAGGAACCAGGCGCAGAAGGCAGGAGACCACTGCAGCACCATCAGCACCACCACCACCCCAAATGGAGCAGCAAAGCGAACATGCTGAACAACGGGAGGGGAGTCCACCAGCAGATGAGAGACGGTAATTATCAAATCCCCCATTCCTCAAAACTAGGGCCATGGAATATCAAGATATTCATTGGCCCTTTGTTTATCTTTATTCAACAGCCGCCCAAGAGATGCAGCAGCAGCAGCACCACCACCCACAGGCATGGAGTCTGGCCAGCAGGAGGACACCACATCTTCTTCTGGGAGCCCTCCCTCGCATCGTCAGCGTTTGATGGTAAGTTTTTATTTCCAAAATCCATCATCTCTGTAATATATGTCTATTCATTGGCTTTTATTTCAAAACAGGAATCACAAGCTGAAGAGGAGCTCCCAGAAGAAGAAGGAAGGGGTGGACAGACACCTGGAGTGGGCTCACAATTGATACGTTTTTTTCATCAAACGCAGAAACACAACATCACACTACACACAACACATAGAAAACAATGTACCGCAGACATCACACAGCAAACAAATATGCCAACATCCAAACACATAAATTTTTTTCTTTTCTTCTCTAGTCTTCCCAATCTGGTGCTCGGCCAAGAGGTCCTCGCAGTGCCTCCCAGGGTCGTCGGCGACAGCAACGCGGCGGTCACCAGCGTGTAAGTATAATATTTCAGTTAAATTTTGGTACACTTTTTATTTCATGTCTTAAAGTGTGGTGCCTAATTTTGCTATTTTTCTCTTTTACTTTAACAGCCTTCACAGCGTGCTCCCGACTCTGACGGTGAGGATGGAGGAATAGATGTGGACCACCTCATCGATCTCGTCAGAGAAAAGGAGCCGCTATGGAATATGGCTGACCGCAGCCATGCTGACCTGATAGTTACCCGACGGCTCTGGGAGGAAATCTGTTCGCTCCTTGTGGACCGCTGGGAGGACCTCGATGCTCGGGCCCAGATTAAAGAGCGTAAGTATATACAGTACTGGTTGCTTGATGTAAACCAATGTTGCCCGAACTCCAGTCCTCGTGGTCCCCACGGATCATGTGTTCAGGATTTCTAGTTACTATGGAAATCCTGAAAACATGACCCATGGGGACCATGAGGACTGGAGTTTGGGAAACACTGATGTTGTATACTAACCACTTTGTCCTTTCTCGTTTCAGGGGAGAGAATTGTGAAGCGGTGGCGGACTGTGAGGGATCGTTTCAAGAAGGAGTTCAATAAAGAGATGCGGGCCCCGAGTGGAGCTGGAGGACGCAGGAGCAAGTACAAGTACGCACGAGCCCTGTCGTTCCTCCGGGATACAATGGTCACCAGAAGGTAAATATTACACACCACATGTAAAAAAAAAATATGTTTAGATGTAAAAAAAATTTTTTCAGCCAGGGCCATGCCATGTCACTATTTTAATTGTTTTTTTTTCTCTTTATTCCACAGCACGGTGAGCAGCACTCGGGAGCCTGCACGGTTGGACCCTTCTGAGGCGATCCCTGAGGAGACCGGCACCGAGGGACACTTCGACCGCCCCGATACATCTGCACCTTCCCAGCCTTCCCACACATTAGACCCATCTGTCCCATCCACCAGCGCAGGAGCATCGTGGCCGACAACATTACATGGAGCTGCTGGTGAGGAGATCGCTTTCCCTTTACCCCACCTTTCTGCCCCTGCCACCTCTAGTACACCTGCGGGTACTGGGCGGCAGTGGCAGAAGGGTCAGGAAAAGACTTATGCGTCAGAGTTCTTGCATCTGAATGCATCTTTCCAGAACTGTCTAAAAGTCTTGTCAGAGCAAATCTCCGCAGGCTTTCAGCAGATCAACTCCAGCATTCTGGAGGTGAAGACACTTCTGCAAACCATGCATTCAGAAGCAAGATCTTCGCCAAACCACACCTTTTTCAGGTCTGTTGTGGAGCGCATGGAAACGCTCTCTCCTAGCCAGCAGATGCATGTAATGCATTCGTGCCACGGTGCTCTCCAGCACGTTACCTCCCAACCTCCTCCTCCCACCCCAGTAGTTCCTCCACCTGCACCCCCTCCAGCCACTTTCCATCCTCCCACTCCTATTACATACCAGCCACCTCCCCAGTACCAGCAACCTCCCCATTACCAGACATCTCCCCACTTCCAGCAACCTGCCCCTTACCAAACTCCTTCCCCGTACCAAACTCCTTCCCCATACCACTTTCCATCCACATCATCTGCTCCTACAGTCCCTGCCCAACCCTCCACTCCACCACCCACCACCTCTTCTGCCTCCCACATGTCCACCCATTCTCTAGCTTTTTCCACACCTTCACCTCTAACTGTTCCTTCCCACCACGATCCCAGTCCTCTCTCCACACTCCCAGTGTCGAAGTGTCCTGCAGCCCCTCCAGCAGTATTTCCACCCCACACTACACAAATTTATAAGAATGTGTGTTTTTAAATAAATGAACAAGTTTGTGGTTTAAAAGTTTTATTAATAAAGTTTTTAAATTTCAAAAAAGTATTCTAAAAAATTTTCAATAAAAGTTTAATTATTGTTTTACACTGGTTGTCTGTCATTTCTTTCTGCGGCGAAATATGGTAAAAAAAAGGTTAAATACAGGGTATTTAAAAGGTAAAAAGGTTCTCAAAACCAAGTATCTATCTGTAGGTAAAAGGTAAGTAAATTTTACCTTTTTGCCACAGTTGTGTTCCTGGTTGTGTTTGAAGCAAACTATTTCACCAAAAAAGTTGTGTATCTTGTTGGTGATTTCCTAACAATGTACACAACTTTTGTTAAAAGGTGAAATACTTTGCATAAAACACAACCAGGTACACACCTGTGGCCTAAAGGTAAAAATAGTTAAACCAGGACAAGATAGCCAACTTTGGTTGGCAAAGGTATATACTGTTGGTACAAACGGTACACAACTTTGGTTAAGGGCAGAAATTTCTCAAATTCTGTCATCCTGCCAGTCTATTCTGCCTTGAGGTGACGAAGTATTCTGCAAAATTGTCCCTCATTCGTGACACCGTCACAGAACTTCTATTGGTAATGTTCTGGTAATCTTGCAAGGTGGTTTCTTCAGCGGTGTCCTCAATGGAAATGGGTTCCTTGCACATAACAAAATTGAGGAGTACCACGCAGGCTTTGATCACCTCATCCACAGTTTCTGTCTTGAGGTTGATCCCAGTCAATAGGACACGTCATTTGGCTGTCAGAATACCAAAGGAGCATTCCACCATTCTTCTTGCTCTTGTTAGCCGGTAATTAAAAATGCGTTTTGTTCTTGTCAATCCTCTGCTACAGTAGGGTTTCAAAAGGTGTTCTGACAGCTGGAATGCTTCATCCCCTTCACAGACAAAAGGCATAGGTGGACCAGATGTTTGCGGCAGCGGTCTAGGGGATGGGAACTGGAAGGTGTTTCCATACAGTCGATAAAAAATTCCTCAAAGAAATCCCACAAATATGAAATTAGTTAAGGTATTACAAAGGATATAATTTATTTCAAAATGTATCAAAAAAATGTACCAGCAGCACTTTCTTAAAGAAAAAATCTTAATAATTTAACTCAATAAAGTGCAATAGGGCAAAGCAAAACTATTTAATATATACTTAGTGTCAATGCCATAAAGTGAAAGCTGCCTATAAAGTACATTGATGCAATACATCTATAATCCAATGGACTTTAAGTCAATCATAGTGACAATACGCCGGCAAAGTGCAAATAGTGCATAGCAGCCTTAGTAAACATATGGAGATTCAATCCACTGGACACATCATGATGTAAAAAAAATAACACCTTGTAAATAATACCTGACCTGGGAGTAGTCCTGGTGCCCCGACGCGCGTTGCGCGTTTAGCTTCTTCTATGGGAGAAATTAGTAGGTGCGTACTTCAGAACAGCAGGACCTGAAGCACGTGACTGCTGGGGGCGTGGCCTAAACTCCAGAGAGCTAGGAGCTGCAAGAGAACTCCTAGCAGGGTAACTGCGAGACAAGGTTACTAAGGAGCACAGACAGGACGTAGCCAATGAGTCATACACAGAGATAGCTGCAAAGTACAAGAGGGGCGAGCAGAGAATAGTCAGATCACAGGCAACGAGTCATACACAGAGAGTGTAGCGAAGTACAGAAACAACAGGCAACTCACAACGGGGAACAGAACCGGGTCAGAACCATATAAACAAGCTATAACAACGAACAGGCACAGGCACACAGAGGTCACCACACTCGGCCAAAGGCAAAAGTATAACTGACAGGGATTGGAGCTTCCCAGGGGTTTAAGAAGCTCTCCCAGAACCAAAAAGAGGCCACAATCATCAACCCCAGGTGTGCAGGTCAAAAACTGCACTGAGCTCCAGACATTAACCCCTGACGTGCAGCTCAAAAACCTGCACTGGGATCATGACAGTACCCCCCTCTCAACGGGGGGCCTCTGGACTGCTATATTGATCCTTCTTTCACTCTTGCTCCTGATGATACTGGTGTGTTTCCTGCTAGAATATATTCTAGCAGTAAACACAACAGTGTCCTCAGGATCAACAGTGACTGCATTGTGTATTGTACTGCTGAATTGATCCTGTTTTCACTCTTGCTCCTGATGATACTGGTGTGTTTCCTGCTTGAATATATTCTAGCAGTAAACACAACAGTGTCCTCGGGATCAACATTGACTGCATTGTGTATTGTGCTGTATTGATCCTGCTTTCACTCTTGCTCCTGATGATAATCACAATTGGCACCAGATGTTAGAGCGGTAGTACAAGCAAACAAAGGCCACAATCGCCTTTTTTTGCCTCAGACAACAGTATTAGTGGGAAGGTGTCTGAGAGCATTATAATATATATGTCACACTCATCTCAGTCACAGCACCATAATGTTACCTCTAACAGCGACACTGACAGTTTGAGATGGTGTTCTGCACAGAACAGTCTGCGTGTTTACACATGACTAATAAGGATATATTTTGGACCTTTTTTTAATTTTATAAAACATGAAATATCTGTCAGTGCACTGTGTTATTAAATAGGTTTTTGGTTTTTACTGGGTTACCATCTATTTCTATGGTGAGGTCACTCTGACATTATTAAGGCTGTGTTGATAAAAAGGTTTTTGGAAAAAATTACCAAGTCTGGCAAATTTAAATTTCAAAAGATTCTAACATTCCTAATTATAATAATATAATACAATGCATGTTATTATCATTATTATATAAAGCGGTGTCATGTGGAAAACACAAAATACATAACTTCTTACTATGATAAATTTAATTTCTGCCTTAGGCTCCTTGCGTTGCTACCGACATTCAGTGGTACCATCGGGGCTTGTGTCCGAACCCCCCTCAAAACGGGATTTGGGCATATGCGCCAATGGGGCCATGGACTATAATGGTGCCAACAGTCAATGTGTGCTCTGACGTGCATCATTTTCCTGGTTTATACGCCTACTGGAGGCAGATACTTAGAACGTGGGCAAAAAGGCAATGTGAAATCACCCTTATTGGGTCAGAAACTTTCATAGTCATATTTAGACACTTACTTGCTGATTAAGTGTAATTCTTACAACATCACTGACACTCTCCGGTCTGGAAACCATAATTTGTTTATAGTCTGCAAAAAGTTTACATTTTTTGTAGTCGCTGACAGGGGCACGAGATCCATCAAGACATAACTCAAAATCTGTAGATTTTAAATCCTTTGCCCAAGGTGCTGGATTTTTTCCTGAAGGAAAAATAACACAAAGTGTATACATTATCCAGTAATAATCAGTGAGAATCACATGCATTAGTAAGACTTTGTCAAATGTACCGCACATCCATTGAGCACTGCATTGATGCAAGTGTGCCTTCTCTAACATTCTTTTCCAATGTGAATTACCCTATGCACTTTAGCTATTAATGGTTTACTTCAGGGGGCCAGTATGAAAAAATTGAGGTTCCTTTGCTGTTTTTATTTTCATGAAAACTATTGTATGATGGATGTCGCATTTTGTGTATACAGTGACATGTAAAAGTTTGGGCATCTCTAGCCAAAATTACTGTTATTGTGAAGAGTTAAGCAAGTTTAAGATTACATGATCTCTAAAAGTTCTATAGTTAAAGATGACACATTTCCTTTGTATGTTAGGCAAAAAGAATTGTCATTTTGGTGTTGCTGCTTCACTTGCTGCTAGTGGCTGCTACACTCTTAGCCATGGTAAGGATTTTTTTTAACAGTCCAGCATCTATTGCCATTGTCCCATTTGCTTTTACCATACATTTTGTGCAATACTGTAACTAACTTGACAAAACGTACAACCTCAAATAATCAACCCTTCCAAAAAAGATGAATCAAGAAATTCTAGATAGGTATTTACAGAAAGTAAACTTTTGCAGCAGGTCACAGTATAGGTATGGCATGTACTGTATGGTTGTCAAATTGAACTACTAAAATTGGTGTGCAAAAACAGACAATCACAGTTAAATGCCTGCATTTTTTTCAACTGAACTCAACCCCCTTCCTAAAAATGACAAATAAGATATGCTAGGTAAGGTACACTACTACCAACAACACCTGAGCAAGGCTTATTTTTAAGGAACACATGTACTTGTTGGTGGCCCCCTTTTGGGGTATATAGCACACAAACGTTCATTTTTATTACATCTTTATTGGGAAAAATAAAAAACAGCAATTGCATTGTTTTTTAAATTTGTCTCTATTCAAAGCTAGACACATAAAGCACTATTATATGGATCAGTACAATTTTAATCTAAGATTTATAATTTTTTTCTTAGTGGAGCTGCATAATTGCTTATTTTTGGCGTGCTAAATGAAAATTTCTCTGGTATAAGTTCCCTGTACATACCGACTGTTTGACAAAATCACTTGTATGGTTCAATACCTGTTGGAATCTGTCCCATGGAGTCATATTAACTCACACTATCAGGACCTCCCTTTTGTTGGGTTTTCTAATTTACTTTTTTTAGTTTGATCATCACATAATTTTCTTATGTTTATATTTTTTTACATTTTTAAGAATGTATACAGACAGTTGAAACTAGAAGTTTACATACACTATATAAAAAGACATATATGCATGTTTTTCTCAAATCAGAATAAACCTTTCCCGTTTTAGGTCAGTTAGGATTACCATAATTATTAATATTTGCTAAATGCCAGAATAATGAGAGAGAGAGAATGTTTTAAGGCATTTTTATTACATACTGCAAAGTCAAAAATTTACATACACTAAGATTACTATGCCTTTAAACAATTCTGGACTGCTCATATGATGAGGTCATGTATTTGGAAGCTTCTGATGTTTTTTTGGAAACATTTGAGTAAATTAGAGACACACCTGTAGATGTATTTTAATGCACACCTGAAACACACTGCTTCTTTGTGTAGCATCGTGGAAAAGTCTAAATAAATTGTCCAAGATATCAGGACGAGAACCGTGGACTTGCACAAGTCTGGCTCATCCTTGGATACAATTTCAAGATAACTGAAGGTGCCTTGTTCATCTGTAACAACAGGTCCTGTACGCAATAAAAAGTGCGCATGGCCGTTCCGCCATACGCTAGTATTTCATACTTGCTGCTGTGTGTTTGCTGATGGATGCTTGGACTGGTGAATGACTCATTAAATACCCCCTTCCTTGGTTATTACGTATGTGTGAGTAATTGTGTTCAGCCAGTATTAGCGCCAGCGCGCCCAAGCTTCAGCCTTGCCAGCAGCTAAGCGTCCTGCATCGCGCTGCCAGCGTAGCGGTGCCTTTTCTGCGGCTCAGTTCTCGCTGCGCTCCGGTAGCAGCTGTTCGGGCGTTCGCAGTTGCGACGTCCCGCATCCTATTTTTACGGTAGGTCTAGAGGGGATAGTCCTGGTGTTTAAGGCTATTTCTGTGACCTCTAATACCGTGTCCACATCGCTGAAGTCTGTGACCCTATACAGACTCAGCGTTATTTATGTTTTTGTTGGCAGTTCTGTGCATATAACAGAGTCTGCTTTAGTGCACTGGGTGCAGCTAAAACCCTGTGCACATTACCGCCTGAGTGCCCTGCCTCTTTTAGCAGCGGTTACTCCATCTACCGCACGGTGGACCCCGAGCGGTGAACGCACTTTATTTTAATTTTATTTAGTGCGTTCCACCGCTCATAACAGTATCAACATGGGCTAAAAGACTGCTCTGCCAGGAAGAAGCCACTACTCCAAAATAAACATAAAAAGGCCAGATTAATGCACACAGGAACAAAGACCTTAAGTTTTGGAGACATGTCCTGTGGTCTGATTAAACTTAAATTGAACCTTTTTGGCATCATAGTAACATAGTTATTAAGGTTGAAGGAAGACTTTAAGTCCATCTAGTTCAACCCATATCCTATCCTAACTTGCCCTAACACGTTGATCTAGAGGATTACGTCTGGAGGAAAAAGGGAGAAGCTTGGACACCTAAGAACATAATCCCAACTGTGAAACATGGCGGTGGCAGGCAGGCGGCATCATGTTGTGGGGTTGTTATGCTGCAGGAGGGACTGGTGCACTTCACAAAATAGATGGCATCACCAGATTAGAAGATTATGTGACAATACTGAAGCAACATCTCAAGACATCAGCCAGGAAGTTAAAGCTTGGGCGGAAATGGGTCTTCCAAATGGACAATGAACCGAAGCATACTGCCAAAATGGTAACAAAGTGGCTTAAGGATAACAAAGTCAATGTTTTGGAGTGGCCATCACAAAGCCCTGATCTCAATCCTATTGAAAATTTAAGGGCAAAGCCAAAAAGGTCGGTGTGAGCACATTGACCTACAAACCTGGATCAGCTACGCCATTTTTGTCAGGAGAAATGGGTCCAAATTCCAACCAACTATTGTGAGAAGCTTGTGGAAGGGTATCCCAAACGTTTGACCCAAGTCGTTCAGTTTAAGGGCAATGGTACCAAATACAAATGAAATATATGTAAACTTTTGACTTTGAAGTAATAAAAATGCCTTAAAACATTCTCTCTCTCATTATTCTGGCATTTGGCAAATATTAATAATTATGGTAATCCTAATTGACCTAAGACGGGAAAGGTTTATTCTGATTTCATGTCAAATATTGAGAAAAACATGCATATGTATCTTTTTATATAGTGCATCTCAACTTCTAGTTTCAACTGTATGTAGGGTAGCAAATTCTGGCTCACAAATAAACCTCAGTTTGTGACAATAATTTAGAAAAGCCATCAAATGATGAGGAGCGGAGCGGCAATGGAAACCGGGGCAGACGACAATCAGTGAGTATATTAATACACCTACACTACACTACATATGCTGTACATTAGGGTGACCGCAAAAAATCGATGTCGGAATTTTGTCCGTCTGGACCCCACAAAACGATTCCCCTTTCCAGATATTGAGATAGCCAAAATTTGAGCTCGATCAAACGACGTTAACCCGTGCCGCTCGTCGCTCAAAGTTTGAAAAAATCCAAATTGAGGTATTTTAAGATTTAGGTATTTTGCATAGTCTGTTAGACTATAAAGAATGTGACAACAACATTGCAGAAATAGCCCTGACCAAATTTTCGAACCATTTGTGGTATTTGAATGCAGAGTTGGTGGGATTATCGTTTTTTGATCCCACCATTACAGACAATGAAAAGTTGTTAATGGCTAATAAATTGCTCAGTAGCACAGATGAACCATCAGAGCACGCTAGGGTTGTAAATCCAAAAGTTAGGAAAGAAAAATTAAAAGAGGTAGGAAGTAACCGACTTTAACGACCTTCTGACAAAAGATGAAGAACAAAAGCAATATGTCCTGCAAGTTGTAAGCAAATGCCGAGCATTATATTCTGACGTTTCAAAAACTACTTTAACAAAAGCTCTAGAATAGATTAGATAACTATGTAAAATTATCAACTCATGTAGGTTAGCGTGCTCTGATGGTTCATCTGTGCTACTGAGCAATTTATTAGCCATTAACAACTTTTCATTGTCTGTAATGATTATATGATTATATCTACATATATAAAGCTGAGTGTATAGCCCCGCCCACTCCGCATAGCCACATTCACTATAATATCCCACATCATCACGTCAGCCAGAGCTACCGGACTACTACTCCTAATATCCCACATCGTCCCATCAGCCAGAGCTACCGGACTTCTACCCCTAATACCCCACATCATCCCGTCAGCCAGAGCCACCGGACTACTCCCCCTAATATCCCACATCATCCCGTCAGCCAGAGCCACCGGACTACTACCCCTAATATCCCACATCATCCCGTCAGCCTGGGGTCAGAACCAGAGCGCTGAATGGAATGGCCCTAACTTCCATACCAGGGATACCTTTAAGAGAGGCCTGGCGTCAGAACCAGAGCGCTGAGTGGATTTGCCCTGACTTCCATACCAATGATCCCTTTAATAGAAGCCAGGGGTGAGAATCATAGCGCTGAGTGATTTACCCTAACTTCCATACCGGAGATCCCTTCAAGAGAAGCCTGGGGTCAGTACCAAAGTGCAGAGTGGAATTGCCCTAACTTCCATACGGGGGATCCCTTTGAGAGGCCTGGCATCAGAAACAAAGCGCTGGATGGATTTGCCCTGACTGGCATACCAATGATCCCTTTAAGAGAGGCCTGGGGTCAGATTCAGAATGCTGAGAGATTTGCCCTAACTTCCATACCAGAGATCCCTTTAAGAGAGGCCTGGGTTCAGTAGTGGAACTGCCCTAACTTCCATACAAATAATCCCTTTAAGAGACCCTGGGGTCAGAACCACAGCGCTAAGTGAAACGGTCCTAACTTCCATACCGGGGATCCCTTTAAGAGAGGCCTGGGGTCAAACCAAAGCGCTGGATGGATTTGCCCTAACTTCCATACCGGAGATCCCTTTAAGATGGAAGATGTGCCTATGGGATGAAGGATGTGTGATGGGTATATGGGAAAGGAGGGGGGATTCATTTCTGTAATGTGCTCTCTGCTCCTTTCTGGGGGCGCAGACAATGGCTGGGAGCTTATGTTCCCGGGGATGCTAAATTTCTCCCACCCAGTCAGTGTCTGCTGAGGTGTTGTCGTGGAGTGAGAAAACTGTTGCTCATAGCAACCAATCGCAGCTCAGTTTCTTTTAAACAGCTCTGGTGAAATGAAAGATGCTTCGCGATTGGTTGGTGACACACACATTCAATTTTATACATAGAGATAATCAGTTTTCCTCTTGTTTCTATCTACAGCATTGGCCACTGCCTTTCCATCACTGATGAGAAGACTTAAAAATGGACACCTGGTCATGAATCCTGCAACATTCTTCTTCATTTATTTGTTTCTATTGCGACATTTTACTAATTTCAGCATTTCTAATAAATAGCTTCAATTTACCGAACATGTTTTCTTTTAATCAAGAGGATGAGCAGATAAACCATGGGGTTTTGCTGCAAAACAATATTTCAATATTTTAAATCCGTTCCATCGGTGTACTGCAAAAAAATGATGGAGGAATTTATCAAGAGCCTTATACCACATTCATTCAATAAGAAGAGTAGAATATTTTTAGCATACCCTTTTTGCTGCTGTTTTCTTGGTGTTAGTAGAGGAGGCAGGATCACATATTCCAATTTCAATCAATCAATCAATCAAATTTATTATCGCCAAGTACATATTACATATATACAAGGAATTCTTTGTGGCAAAGAGGCAACATAATATATAACAACAGATACAACAAGTAACATCTAACAAGACAGATACAGTATATAGTCTACACATGACGATTTAATTGTTGAACAGAGAGTGGATAGAAGCTGTTCATATGGCGGTTGGTACTGCATTTGGGGACTCTGAAGCGACGTCCTGAAGGGAGTAGTTGGAATGAGGAGTGTCCCGGGTGAGAGGGATCGGATGAAATTTTCAATGTGTGGGATCGAATACTCTTATCATAAAGATCCTGGATTTTAGGCAGGGGGGAGCCTATAATTCTCTCTGCTGTTCTGAAAGTCCTTTGTAAGCAGAGTTTGTCATGCGCAGTGGCTCCCCCATACCAGACTATCAGAGAGGAACAAATCACAGATCTGATGACAGCATTAAAGAATAAGATCAGCAGATTCTTAGACAAACCATATCTTTTCAGCTGACGCAGGAAGAACATCCTCTGTTGTGCTTTTCTTATAACAGCATCCACGTTTTTCCCCCATTTAAGATCATGAGAGATAACACCAAGGAATTTGGTCTCTGTGACCCTAAGAACCACTTCGTCATGGATGTAGATTGGAAGTATCTCATGTTGATCTTTCCTAAAATCCTGCAATTTCTGCTGTACAAACAGATAAAGATGCGCCATATTAATTAAGAGTCCTGTGCATCCTTATAGATGTAGTACAGCATCCTCCAGGGTTATTGTTTTAAAAATTGTATATGAAAAGACAGTTTTTATTAATGTCCTGCAATGTGCATAAATTATGGGTGGGTGAATGGGTGAATATTTTGCATTTACATACGTTTGACTTGCCGTCACATATGTAAATGTGAAATAAATATTCACCCTTTCCGGTCGGCATCACTGATGGGTGCAGTCAGACTGCTGTGGTACTCACACAATGATCGCACAGCAATCCTCGGACTGACCGTCTGCTATGCTGACCTAAGAGTGACAACATGTATTTCTAGGCAGCTGTCACTATCAGGTAAGAAGAGTTGACGGTCCGTCCAAGGATTGCGATACCATCCTTAGGCATGCGGCAGTCTGACTGAATCAGTCATGTCAGTGCAGAGAGGTGGGTGGGATTATGGGTGGGGGAAGGGGTGAATATTCAGTTTCCATTTTCATATGCTTGACTTTCGGGCATGAGACAATAAAATTATCCAGGGCTTACAGCAACACAACGGGGCCACGGACAGAAATAAAATTACACATCGTGAAAGGGTTGCCCAAGTCCTATTTCAGGATACTATTAGTATACTATGCAAAAATAACTTAACAGAATCCCTTTAACAACACTGGCAAGCTACTGTAGTTCCACTACCTCCACTATGATTAGGGTGTGCCCCTGTAGTTACAATGAAGGTTATCTAGGATAGGGGTCTGCTCAGATGTGTTTTGCCCCCCTCCAGTGCCAAACCCCTAGATCTGCCTCTATACCCATTTATTTAATTGCACCTGTGATTGAATGCATAAGTGTCACTGGGGCCGTATTTGGTGTTCATGCTGCCATAGGCACCCTAAGTAGTAATGCCCCCTACTAGTAACAATTTTTTTCAGCTGTCATCCTAGTACCTTCTGCTATTTCTCTTTTCCACTGAGGAGGTGGTGCTTGCTCCTAGCCAACAAAGACCCTTTCGAAAGTCACGTTTTTATTCAAGTTTATCACTAACAGATCATTGAGACACAAATGCAAAATGGAAGAAAACTGGATTCCCATACACTTCATTGGCCGAATCTGATCAGCCCAACATCAGATGAGAATAAAACCTGCTCTGAGTCACAAGGATCTCACTCTCAGATCCATGATTTTAACAGATGTGTGAATACATCCATTCTATACTGTGGGATAGAGTGCTGCCAAAGGGAAAAATAACTGGACAGCACTCAGACATGTCACCCAGGTGTGCGAACGTAGCCTAAGACTAAGATCCCACAATAAGTATTTGGTGAATTTTTGATCTTGCAGATTTTCTGCACCAATTAGATAAACTAGGTTATTTTTATATGTGTTTTTATGACAATTTTTTCTGTCCTCTGTCTCTTCTTGGTTTGTCATGCTTCAAATAAAACTACTTTATTTTGGATAAATCCTGTTATTAGGCTTTGATATAACATCATTAAAAAGTAATTTGTGGATTACATGCACCTTTGTTATATTTCCACTGCAGAAATGCACTAAAACATACACACACACACATATATATATATATATATATATACTGTATATACATACAGTTGCGTTCAAGGGTTTACATACTCCTGCAGAGTTTTTGCTTTCTTGGCTTTTTTTTCAGAGAATATGAATGATAACACCAAAACTTTTTCTCCACTCATGGTTAGTGGTTGGGTGAAGCAATTTATTGTCAAACTGCTGTGTTTTCTCTTTTTAAATCATAACAACAACCCAAAACATCCAAATGACCCTGATCAAAAGTTCACATACCCTGGTGATTTTGGCCTTATAACATGCACAGAAGTTGACACAAATGGGTTTGAATGGATACTAAAGGTAACATCATCACCTGTGACCTGTTTGTTTGCAATCAGTGTGTGTGTATAAAAGCAAATTGAGTTTCTGGGATCCAGACAGACTCTTGCATCTTTCATCCAGCCACTGATGTTTCCAGATTGTGAGTCATAGGGAAAACAAAGGAATTGTCAATGGATCTACGGGAAAAGGTAGTTGAACTGTATAAAACAGGGAAGGGATACAAAATGAAAGGTACGCAGCTTACTACACATGTGGACTAATTTAAATAATGTCTTACCTTGTGCCACAGCCGGAAGTTCGCATCCACTGCAGTTATCGCGATGAGATGCGCTGACCGCGAGAACTGCTGTGCACATGACCGCCGGGGTTATCTCCAGTCACTAGGCAAGTTCTCACGGTCAGCTGACCGAGTTATCTCCGGTAGTCATCTACAAGCTCCACTGGGTCTGGATGTCAGGCTGGATGGTGGCATAATGCCACTGTTCAGGCTGACATTCAGATGTAGCAGAGCTGGACTCATTGTGGGACAGGATGTATATCTTCTCGGCGGACAGGTATGGTATACTGTTGCTTTTTATTTCTCTTACAGGAGAGAACTTTGGTGGAATAGGCCTTTAAAATGAAAGGAATTTGTTCTGGCTGTGTCTTTATTTACCATACCATTATAGGATTAATAATGGATAGGTATCTTATTGACGCTACTCCATTACTAAGCCGTGGGCTTGATGTCACCGGACAATACAAAGATGGCATCAACACCACAATTATTACCCCACTTAACACTACTACAGGACAAGTGGGAAGAGGTGGGTAAAGTGGATGCACCAATTGTATGTAGGGTGGCTACAGGCTGCTATTTTTAGGTTGGTGAGGGCCAAAATCCATGCGCCTTGCCAGCCTGAGAATGCCAGGCCGATGCTGTCTGCTTTTTCCTTGGCTGGTTAACAAAAATATTTTTGCTAACCATCCAAGGTAAGCAAACTGCTGCGGCCTGGTATTATCAGGCTGGTAAGGTTCATGGATATTGGATCCTTTTTTCCATCTGGGGCTTGAAATACTAGCCCCAGTAGTCTGTTTTACTCTGGCTGGTTAATATAGGGGGGCCACACACCATTTTTTTAAACTATTATTTATTTATTAAAAAGGGGACCCCTCTCTGTGCTTTTCTCCACTTCCTGTGTCATGTACGTCCGGCTGTGTCACAAGATTCACCATTATGTAAATTAGTACATGTGTAGTAAGCTGTGTTCCTGCACTTAATACGCATGGCTAGGAAGATAATGCGGTTTTTAGCGCATCTAATGAAAGTGTATGGGTAATTTACGCAGCGTCTCCACTACATAAATTGACATGCTGCGGTCTGGAAAGACGTGCCGCATGTTCGTCTCTGCGGGTGAGCCGCGGGCATTGGTGCACACATAGTAGACATGGGATTTCTTGAAATCTTATCCACTATGCTGTAACAGCTGGGCGCTGCAGGTTGGACATTGTGGATGTACGCAACGTCCAACCCGCAGGGTTTACTGACCGTGGGAACATACCACAACATATCTGCAAACAGGAAATCACTTTTTTCCCTTCCCAGAAGCCAAGTTTCAATTAGCTTTATTTCAAGTGACAAAAAATGCATACAGAAAAAGCACATCAAAAACGCATGTAAAAAAGCATCAAAAACGCAGGTGACCTGCCAGTAACCTCAGATGCAGATTTCACCTGCATCAAATCCTGAGCAAATACTGAGCCATTCCTGACAGTGGGAACATACCCTTAGAAGTGTGCAGCTCAAGACGCATTAGCCTATGACTGTTCACTGCATCCGCTCTCTGCTATTTGTCCTCCTGTTGACTGAGATCCGCCCTTTGAAGACATCTATTGAGCAATTGGTGGGGGTCTCTGAACCTGAATTCGCACCAATCTGGTCAGAATTAATGAGCCAAAAAACATGCAAAAAAAAACCTCCAAAAAGTTTAGCTACTCTATAAAGTGGAAAAAAATAGAAGAGAAAAACTCTGGCACTGTTACCATGCCCAAATCCAGGAAAGACATGATCAAACCAAAGTTTTTCATACCCGATTGTCAGCTATTGCGGGGCTCAGCTTGGATAACTAAAGTAGATTGTACTCACGCAAAACAGATGTTGGTCAGTCATCTGAGGTCTCATTTTACAGAAATGCCTGTGGTGACTGCCACTATCTACTATTTACTGATTACTCTGTAAGGCCAGGGTCACGCAAGAAACTCGCACGAGTCTCGTGTCTCAATACCCGGCACTGCCGCTGGCACTCGGACCGGGGCGCTTAGCTGCATAGAAATACATGCATAGAAATACATGCAAAAGCACACTCCGGTCCCAGGTGCCGTCGGCAGTGTAGGGTAATTGAGATGCAAGACTTGTGCAAGTTTCTCGCAAGTCTGACCCCGGGCTAAAGTGCATTTACATTGTAACCGATAATCAGAAAACAAATATCGTCATTTCTTAACAGACTGTCAATCACCCAATGTACCAGCAAAATGTTTGTTTGTTGGGTGAAATAACTTTTAAGCTTGCTTAACTATCATTGTTTCTTGACAGCAAATCGCTCTGTGTAGATATGTGAGGCTGAGAGCAATGTTATTCTATGCACACCGAACGATGACATTAAGGACTGTTCCATGCAGGCTATTAAATAACAGTCGATCGGCTTCATTTATCCGATGGGCAGTTATTGAGGTGTAGTGATTGACCAGTGTAAATGCACCCTTAGTGCCAGGAACTTTATAGGTGACATCTTCTGTGATTGAAATAGCTCTCATCCTTTCCTATTTCATCTGGTCCTGATGCCCGCATAAGTTTTCACATCCACAGCTCCTCTTCGCAGACGTCTCTCTTCTCCGGTGTTCTATAGCACATTCCGATACAGTGCCCTTAAAAATAACAGTGTCATTATAATGCCACCTGAATAACAAATTGCCACAAACGCCGTTCTCTAAAGAAAACCTATGCTGTGCCCCTGAAGAAATAAGTGGGCTTCACTGTGCTCCCTGCCCAAAAAGTGTCACTCCCAAGATACATGGCTTCCTCCCCAATAAAATATTGCTTCCACACATTCCACCTTTTATATACTTTAACTACCACAGCCAGGGGTGAACCTAGCCTCTCTGCAAACTGCAAAACGGCGCTCCCCCATAGTAAATTTTTTAAATCGTTAACAGAACACAACTCCTTGTCCCGAAACGCTTAGCCAATCACAAGCGCCGCGCACACGGCTGTCCAGGGCTAATAGCAGGGGCCTTCTCATTGGGTTTAGCGAGGGATATGGGAGTGGGAAGGGGGACAAGCACCACCAACCAACTGCTACTTGGGAGAAACATGACTGGATGCCTGTATGTACCGAGGGGCGACATTGGACGTGATGTGTAAGTTATGGCCTGTCAGTCCTGCAGCAGAGGCGTATGTGAATGGTTCAATGCCTCCTGCAGCTGGGGTGTAGACAGAACTTATGGGGCCCCATAGCAGTAGTTCTAATTGGGCCCCCCCACCAGACTTCACCGGCCCACGAACCGTACTGCGCCCCACCAAATTTCTACATTCCAAAAAATGGTAACACCACTACCTAAAAAGGAAGTCTGTCACCCGCATGATGCCTATTAAGCTAGCTACAGTATATAGTGGTAACAGGGACTTATCTCCAGTAAAATACATACTAGAACAGTACAATTTCCTGAGGAAATTAATTTAAAGTAAAAAAATAACAAACAGGAACAAATACAATATTTAAAATGAAGAACAAGTAAACAAGTTAAATCAACAATCTTACCGGTATTTCAATGGGAACTATGGGCCTGCTTTTGGGTAATGAGATGGTCAATGTCCGGCTCCATATTTGTCTCTGCTAGTCGTAACAAGTGAAGCAATTGTTCTCTTTCTTGATATCATTGTTTTCTAGGGATTTCAAATTGCTATTAGTAAAATACCAATATATACACAGCGCTACAAAAACAATATACCAGCAATAAAATTGTCCACACAGAGTCATACAGACTGCACTGCCGATCAATGCAGACTGATCAGTGCCCATCAATGCAGATTAGCCAGTCCATATCATTTCAGTCTCATTAGTACCCATATTAGTGGAACTCCGCTTTTACCTCAGGCTCAGACTGGTGTGGTGCGAGTGTCCCCAATAGGAAGGTAAATGTCCCCAACAGGCAGCATAAGTCCCCAATAGGCAAGTAAATGTTCCCAATAGGCAGCATTTGTCCCCAATAGGCAGCATAGGTCCCCAATAGGCAGCATAGGTCCCCAATAGGCAGTATAGGTCCCCAAAAGGCAGCATAGTCCCCAATAGGCAGCATAGTCCCCAATAGGCAGTATAGGTCCCCAATAGGCAGTATAGGTCCCCAAAAGGCAGCACAGTCCCCAATAGGCAGTATAGGTCCCCAATAGGCAGCATAGTCCCCAATAGGCAGGTAAATGTACCCAATAGGAAGGTAAATGTCCAAATAGGAAGGTAAATGTCCCCAATAGGAAGGTAAATGTCCAAATAGGAAGGTAAATGTCCAAATAGGAAGGTAAATGTCCCCAATAGGCAGCATACGTCCCCAATAGAAATACATGCCTCTGCACGCTCCGATCCAAGTGCCGGGCATTGACGTGCGAGACTCGTCCGAATATCTCGCAAGTATTACCCTGGCCTAATAGTTTAGTCAAACAAAAAAAAGAGACTTTGGTCGCCCACACAGAACTGACATATAGAACCTAAACCCAGACACCTCATTATATCTAAATATAGTGAAATAACCGTGGTCACCAGTGCCCGGACTATTAGGTCCATTGCTAGAATGACCAGAACAATAAATATGTGACTGCAGAGCTCTGGAATCATGCACGAGCCTCCAGGAGATGTTACACAGAGCGAACATTATAGCTGAGGTGTGATAATGTGAGGCTCAGAGGGGCGAGAACTGCAGAACATACAGGTGTTGGGTGCTGGGTACCAGAGTGCACAGCGCTCATCTGCAGATATGGCCGCTCTGCACTGACAGCATCACATCCACCAGCACCAAACCGCCTGCACCCCAGCACATTACTGACAGCATCACATCCACCAGCACCGCATCGCCTGCACCCCAGCACATTACTGACAGCATCACATACACCAGCACCGCACTGCCTGCACCCCAGCACATTACTGACAGCATCACATCCACCAGCACCGCCTGCACCCAACACATTACTGATAGCATCACATACACCAGCACTGCCTGCACCCCAGCACATTACTGACAGCATCACATCCACCAGCACCGCCTGCACCCCAACACATTACTGATAGCATCACATACACCAGCACCGCCTGCACCCCAGCACATTACTGATAGCATCACATCCACCAGCACTGCACCGCCTGCACCCCAGCACATTACTGATAGCATCACATCCATCAGCACCGCACCGCCTGCACCCCAGCACATTACTGATAGCATCACATTCACCAGCACCGCACCGCCTGCACCCCAGCACATTACTGATAGCATCACATCCACCAGCACCGCACCGCCTGCACCCCCGCACATTACTGATAGCATCACATCCACCAGCACCACACCGCCTGCACCCCAGCACATTACTGATAGCATCACATTCACCAGCATCGCACCACCTGAACCCCAGCACTTTACTGACAGCATCACATCCACCAGCACCGCCTGCACCCCAGCACATTACAGATAGCATCACATCCACCAGCACCGCATGGACCCCAGCACATTACTGACAGCATCACATCCACCAGCACCGCACCGCCTGCACCCCAGCACATTACTGATAGCAACAAATCCACCAGCACCGCACCGCCTGCACCCCAGCGCATTACTGATAGCATCACATCCACCAGCACCGCACCGCCTGCACCCCAGCGCATTACTGATAGCATCACATCCACCAGCACCGCATGGACCCCAGCACATTACTGATAGCATCACATCCACCAGCACCGCACCGCCTGCACCCCAGCACATTACTGATAGCATCACATCCACCAGCACTGCATGGACCCCAGCACATTACTGACAGCATCACATCCACCAGCACCGCCTGCACCCCAGCACATTACTCATAGCATCACATACACCAGCACCGCACCGCCTGCACCCCAGCACATTACTGATAGCATCACATCCACCAGCACCGCACCGCCTGCACCCCAGCACATTACTGATAGCATCACATCCACCAGCACCAAACCGCCTGCACCCCAGCACATTACTGACAGCATCACATCCACCAGCACCGCCTGCACATTACTGATAGCATCACATACACCAGCACCGCCTGCACATTACTGATAGCATCACATCCACCAGCATCGCACCACCTGAACCCCAGCACATTACTGACAGCATCACATCCACCAGCACCGCACCGCCTGCACCCCAGCACATTACTGATAGCATCACATCCACCAGCACCGCACCGCCTGCACCCCAGCCAATTACTGATAGCAACAAATCCACCAGCACCGCACCGCCTGCACCAGCACCGCATGGACCCCAGCACATTACTGATAGCATCACATCCACCAGCACAGCACTGCCTGCACCCCAGCACATTACTGATAGCATCACATACACCAGCACCGCACCACCTGCACCCCAGCGCATTACTGATAGCATCACATACACCAGCACCGCACCACCTGCACCCCAGCACATTACTGATAGCATCACATCCACCAGCACTGCACCGCCTGCACCCCAGCACATTACTGATAGCATCACATCCATCAGCACCACACCGCCTGCACCCCAGCACATTACTGATAGCATCACATTCACCAGCACCGCACCGCCTGCACCCCAGCACATTACTGATAGCATCACAACCACCAGCACCGCACCGCCTGCACCCCCGCACATTACTGATAGCATCACATCCACCAGCACCACACCGCCTGCACCCCAGCACATTACTGATAGCATCACATTCACCAGCATCGCACCACCTGAACCCCAGCACATTACTGACAGCATCACATCCACCAGCACCGCCTGCACCCCAGCACATTACAGATAGCATCACATCCACCAGCACCGCACCGCCTGCACCCCAGCACATTACTGATAGCAACAAATCCACCAGCACCGCACCGCCTGCACCCCAGCGCATTACTGATAGCATCACATCCACCAGCACCGCACCGCCTGCACCCCAGCGCATTACTGATAGCATCACATCCACCAGCACCGCATGGACCCCAGCACATTACTGATAGCATCACATCCACCAGCACCGCATGGACCCCAGCACATTACTGACAGCATCACATCCACCAGCACCGCACCGCCTGCACCCCAGCACATTACTGATAGCAACAAATCCACCAGCACCGCACCGCCTGCACCCCAGCGCATTACTGATAGCATCACATCCACCAGCACCGCACCGCCTGCACCCCAGCGCATTACTGATAGCATCACATCCACCAGCACCGCATGGACCCCAGCACATTACTGATAGCATCACATCCACCAGCACTGCATGGACCCCAGCACATTACTGACAGCATCACATCCACCAGCACCGCCTGCACCCCAGCACATTACTCATAGCATCACATCCACCAGCACCGCACCGCCTGCACCCCAGCACATTACTGATAGCATCACATCCACCAGCACCAAACCGCCTGCACCCCAGCACATTACTGACAGCATCACATCCACCAGCACCGCCTGCACATTACTGATAGCATCACATACACCAGCACCGCCTGCACATTACTGATAGCATCACATCCACCAGCATCGCACCACCTGAACCCCAGCACATTACTGACAGCATCACATCCACCAGCACCGCACCACCTGCACCCCAGCACATTACTGACAGCATCACATCCACCAGCACCGCACCGCCTGCACCCCAGCACATTACTGATAGCATCACATCCACCAGCACCGCACCGCCTGCACCCCAGCCAATTACTGATAGCAACAAATCCACCAGCACCGCACCGCCTGCACCAGCACCGCATGGACCCCAGCACATTACTGATAGCATCACATCCACCAGCACAGCACTGCCTGCACCCCAGCACATTACTGATAGCATCACATACACCAGCACCGCACCACCTGCACCCCAGCGCATTACTGATAGCATCACATACACCAGCACCGCACCACCTGCACCCCAGCACATTACAGATAGCATCACATCCACCAGCACCGCACCGCCTGCACCCCAGCACATTACTGATAGCATCACATCCACCAGCACCGCACCGCCTGCACCCCAGCACATTACTGATAGCATCACATCCACCAGCACCGCTCCACCTGCACCCCAGAACATTATTGATAGCATAACATCCACCAGCACCGCACTGCCTGCACCCCAGCACATTACGGATAGCATCACATACATCAACACCGCACCACCTGCACCCCCGCACTTTATGGATAGCATAACATATACCAGCACCGCACCGCCTACACATTACTGATAGCATCACATCCACCAGCACCGCACTGCCTGCACCCCAGCACATTACTGATAGCATCACATCTACCAGCACCGCACCGCCTGCACCCCAGCACATTACTGATAGCATCACATCCACCAGCACCGCACCGCCTGCACCCCAGCACATTACTGATAGCAACAAATCCACCAGCACCGCACCGCCTGCACCCCAGCACATTACTGGTAGCATCACATCCACCAGCACCGCACCGGCTGCACCCCAGCACATTACTGATATCATCACATACACCAGCACCGCACCGCCTGCACCCCAGCACATTACTGATAGCATCACATCCATCAGCACCGCACCCCCTGCACCCCAGCACATTACTGATAGCATCACATCCACCAGCACCAAACCGCCTGCACCACAGCACATTACTGACAGCATCACATCCACCAGCAACCCAGCACATTACTGATAGCATCACATACACCAGCACCGCCTGCACATTACTGATAGCATCACATCCACCAGCATCGCACCACCTGAACCCAAGCACATTACTGACAGCATCACATCCACCAGTACCGCCTGCACCCCAGCACATTACTGATAGCATCACATACTCCAGCACCGCACCACCTGCACCCCAGCGCATTACTGATAGCATCACATACACCAGCACCGCACCACCTGCACCCCAGCGCATTACTGATAGCATCACATACACCAGCACCGCACCGCCTGCACCCCAGCACATTTCTGATAGCATCACATCCACCAGCACCGCACCGCCTGCACCCCAGCACATTACTGATAGCATCACATCCACCAGCACCGCACCGCCTGCACCCCAGCACATTACTGATAGCATCACATCCACCAGCACCGCACCGCCTGCACCCCAGCACATTACTGATAGAAACAAATCCACCAGCACCGCACCGCCTGCACCCCAGCGCATTACTGATAGCATCACATCCACCAGCACCGCATGGACCCCAGCACATTACTGATAGCATCACATCCACCAGCACAGCACTGCCTGCACCCCAGCACATTACTGATAGCATCACATCCACCAGCACCGCACCACCTGCACCCCAGCGCATTACTGATAGCATCACATACACCAGCACCACACGCACCCCAGCGCATTACTGATAGCATCACATACACCAGCACCGCACCACCTGCACCCCAGCGCATTACTGATAGCATCACATACACCAGCACCGCACCGCCTGCACCCCAGCACATTTCTGATAGCATCACATCCACCAGCACCGCACCGCCTGCACCCCAGCACATTACTGATAGCATCACATCCACCAGCACCGCAACGCCTGCCCATTACTGATAGCATCACATCCACCAGCACCGCACCGCCTGCACCCCAGCACATTACTGATAGCATCACATTCACCAGCACCGCACCGCTTGAACACCAGCACATTACTGATAGCATCACATCAACCAGCACAGCACCGCCTGCACCCCAGCACATTAATGATAGCATCACATTAACCAGCACCGCCTGCACCCCAGCGCATTAATGATAGCATCACATCCACCAGCACTGCACCGCCTGCACATTACTGATAGCATCACATCCACCAGCACCGCCTGCACCCCAGCGCATTACTGATAGCATCACATCCACCAGCACTGCACCGCCTGCACATTACTGATAGCATCACATCCACCAGCACCGCACCGCCTGCACCCCAGCACATTACTGATAGCATCACATCCACCAGCACCGCACCGCCTGTACCCCAGCACATTACTGATAGCATCACATCCACCAGAACCGCACCGCCTGCACCCCAGCACATTACTGACAGCATCACATCCATCAGCACCGCACCGCCTGCACCCCAGCACATTACTGATAGCATCACATCCACCAGCACTGCACCGCCTGCACCCCAGCACATTACTGATAGCATCACATCCACCAGCACTGCACCGCCTGCACCCCAGCACATTACTGACAGCATCACATCCACCAGCACTGCACCCCTTGCACATTACTGATAGCATCACGTCAACCAGCACCGCACCGCCTGCACCCCAGCACATTACTGACAGCATCACATCCACCAGCACCGCACCCCTTGCACATTACTGATAGCATCACGTCCACCAGCACCGCAACGCCTGCCCATTACTGATAGCATCACATCCACCAGCACCGCACCGCCTGCACCCCAGCACATTACTGATAGCATCACATCAACCAGCACAGCACCGCCTGCACCCCAGCACATTACTGATAGCATCACATCCACCAGCACCGCACCGCCTGCACTCCAGCACATTACTGATAGCATCACGTCCACCAGCACTGCACCGCCTGCACCCCAGCACATTACTGATAGCATCACATCCACCAGCACCGCTCCGCTTGCACCCCAGCAAATTACTGATAGCATCACGTCAACCAGCACAGCAACGCCTGCACCCCAGCACATTACTGATAGCATCACATCCACCAGCACCGCCTGCACCCCAGCGCATTACTGATAGCATCACATCCACCAGCACTGCACCGCCTGCACCCCAGCACATTACTGACAGCATCACATCCACCAGCACCGCACCGCCTGCACCCCAGCACATTACTGATAGCATCACATCCACAAGCATCGCACCGCCTGCATCCCAGCACATTACTGATAGCATCACATCCACCAGCACCACACCGCCTGCACCCCAGCGCATTACTGATAGCATCACATCCACCAGAACCGCACCGCCTGCACCCCAGCACATTACCTGCACCCCAGCACATTACTGATAGCATCACATCAACCAGCACCGCACCACCTGCACCCCAGCGCATTACTGATAGCATCACATCCACCAGCACTGCACCGCCTGCACCCCAGCACATTACTGATAGCATCACATCCACCAGCACCGCTCCGCTTGCACCCCAGCACATTACTGATAGCATCACGTCAAACAGCACCGCACCGCCTGCACCCCAGCACATTACTGATAGCATCACATCCACCAGCACCGCACCGCCTGCACCCCAGCGCATTACTGATAGCATCACATCCACCAGCACTGCACCACCTGCACCCCAGCACATTACTGACAGCATCACATCCACCAGCACCGCACCCCTTGCACATTACTGATAGCATCACGTCAACCAGCACCGCACCCCCTGCACCCCACCACATTGATAGCATCACATCCACCAGCACCGCACCGCCTGCACCCCAGCACATTACTGATAGCATCACATCCACCAGCCCCGCACCGCCTGCACCCCAGCACATTACTGACAGCATCACATCCACCAGCACCGCACCGCCTGCACCCCAGCACATTACTGATAGCATCACATCCACCAGCCCCGCACCGCCTGCACCCCAGCACATTACTGACAGCATCACATCCACCAGCACCGCACCGCCTGCACCCCAGCACATTACTGATAGCATCACATCCACCAGCACCGCACCTCCTGCACCCCAGCACATTACTGATAGCATCACATCCACCAGCACAGCACTGCCTGCACCCCAGCACATTACTGATAGCATCACATCCACCAGCACCGCACCGCCTGCACCCCAGCACATTACTGATAGCATCACATCCACCAGCCCCGCACCGCCTGCACCCCAGCACATTACTGACAGCATCACATCCACCAGCACCGCACCGCCTGCACCCCAGCACATTACTGATAGCATCACATCCACCAGTACCGCACCGCCTGCACCCCAGCACATTACTGACAGCATCACATCCACCAGTACCGCACCGCCTGCACCCCAGCACATTACTGATAGCATCACATCCACCAGCACCGCACCTCCTGCACCCCAGCACATTACTGATAGCATCACATCCACCAGCACAGCACTGCCTGCACCCCAGCACATTACTGATAGCATCACATCCACCAGCACCGCACCGCCTGCACCCCAGCACATTACTGATAGCATCACATCCACCAGCACCGCAACGCCTGCACCCCAGCACATTACTGACAGCATCACATCCACCAGCACCGCACCGCCTGCACCCCAGCACATTACTGATAGCATCACATCAACCAGCACAGCACCGCCTGCACCCCAGCACATTACTGATAGCATCACATCCACCAGCACCGCCTGCACCCCAGCGCATTACTGATAGCATCACATCCACCAGCACCGCTTGAACCCCAGCACATTACTGATAGCAACACATCAACCAGCACAGCAACGCCTGCACCCCATCACATTACTGATAGCATCACATCCACCAGAACCGCACCGCCTGCACCCCAGCACATTACTGACAGCATCACATCAACCAGCACCGCACCGCCTGCACCCCAGCACATTACTGATAGCATCACATCCACCAGCACCGCAACGCCTGCCCATTGCTGATAGCATAACATCCACCAGCACCGCACCGCCTGCACCCCAGCACATTACTGATAGCATCACATCAACCAGCACCGCACCGCCTGCACCCCAGCACATTACTGAACTGATAGCATCACATCCACCAGCACTGCACCGCCTCCACCCCAGCACATTACTGATAGCATCACATCCACCAGCACCGCACCGCCTGCACCCCAGCACATTACTGATAGCATCACATCCACTAGCACCACACCGCCTGCACCCCAGCACATTACTGATAGCATCACATCCACCAGCACTGCACCGCCTGCACCCCAGCACCTTACTGACAGCATCACATCCACCAGCACTGCACCGCCTGCACCCCAGCGCATTACTGATAGCATCACATCCACCAGCACCGCACCGCCTGCACCCCAGCACATTACTGATAGCATCACATCCACCAGCACCGCACCGCCTGCACCCCAGCACATTACTGATAGCATCACATCCACCAGCACTGCACCGCCTGCACTCCAGCACATTACTGATAGCATCACGTCCACCAGCACTGCACCGCCTGCACCCCAGCACATTACTGATAGCATCACATCCACCAGCACCGCTCCGCTTGCACCCCAGCAAATTACTGATAGCATCACGTCAACCAGCACAGCAACGCCTGCACCCCAGCACATTACTGATAGCATCACATCCACCAGCACCGCCTGCACCCCAGCGCATTACTGATAGCATCACATCCACCAGCACTGCACCGCCTGCACCCCAGCACATTACTGACAGCATCACATCCACCAGCACCGCACCGCCTGCACCCCAGCACATTACTGATAGCATCACATCCACAAGCATCGCACCGCCTGCATCCCAGCACATTACTGATAGCATCACATCCACCAGCACCACACCGCCTGCACCCCAGCGCATTACTGATAGCATCACATCCACCAGAACCGCACCGCCTGCACCCCAGCACATTACCTGCACCCCAGCACATTACTGATAGCATCACATCAACCAGCACCGCACCACCTGCACCCCAGCGCATTACTGATAGCATCACATCCACCAGCACTGCACCGCCTGCACCCCAGCACATTACTGATAGCATCACATCCACCAGCACCGCTCCGCTTGCACCCCAGCACATTACTGATAGCATCACGTCAAACAGCACCGCACCGCCTGCACCCCAGCACATTACTGATAGCATCACATCCACCAGCACCGCACCGCCTGCACCCCAGCGCATTACTGATAGCATCACATCCACCAGCACTGCACCACCTGCACCCCAGCACATTACTGACAGCATCACATCCACCAGCACCGCACCCCTTGCACATTACTGATAGCATCACGTCAACCAGCACCGCACCCCCTGCACCCCACCACATTGATAGCATCACATCCACCAGCACCGCACCGCCTGCACCCCAGCACATTACTGATAGCATCACATCCACCAGCCCCGCACCGCCTGCACCCCAGCACATTACTGACAGCATCACATCCACCAGCACCGCACCGCCTGCACCCCAGCACATTACTGATAGCATCACATCCACCAGCCCCGCACCGCCTGCACCCCAGCACATTACTGACAGCATCACATCCACCAGCACCGCACCGCCTGCACCCCAGCACATTACTGATAGCATCACATCCACCAGCACCGCACCTCCTGCACCCCAGCACATTACTGATAGCATCACATCCACCAGCACAGCACTGCCTGCACCCCAGCACATTACTGATAGCATCACATCCACCAGCACCGCACCGCCTGCACCCCAGCACATTACTGATAGCATCACATCCACCAGCCCCGCACCGCCTGCACCCCAGCACATTACTGACAGCATCACATCCACCAGCACCGCACCGCCTGCACCCCAGCACATTACTGATAGCATCACATCCACCAGCCCCGCACCGCCTGCACCCCAGCACATTACTGACAGCATCACATCCACCAGTACCGCACCGCCTGCACCCCAGCACATTACTGATAGCATCACATCCACCAGCACCGCACCTCCTGCACCCCAGCACATTACTGATAGCATCACATCCACCAGCACAGCACTGCCTGCACCCCAGCACATTACTGATAGCATCACATCCACCAGCACCGCACCGCCTGCACCCCAGCACATTACTGATAGCATCACATCCACCAGCACCGCAACGCCTGCACCCCAGCACATTACTGACAGCATCACATCCACCAGCACCGCACCGCCTGCACCCCAGCACATTACTGATAGCATCACATCAACCAGCACAGCACCGCCTGCACCCCAGCACATTACTGATAGCATCACATCCACCAGCACCGCCTGCACCCCAGCGCATTACTGATAGCATCACATCCACCAGCACCGCTTGAACCCCAGCACATTACTGATAGCAACACATCAACCAGCACAGCAACGCCTGCACCCCATCACATTACTGATAGCATCACATCCACCAGAACCGCACCGCCTGCACCCCAGCACATTACTGACAGCATCACATCAACCAGCACCGCACCGCCTGCACCCCAGCACATTACTGATAGCATCACATCCACCAGCACCGCAACGCCTGCCCATTACTGATAGCATAACATCCACCAGCACCGCACCGCCTGCACCCCAGCACATTACTGATAGCATCACATCAACCAGCACCGCACCGCCTGCACCCCAGCACATTACTGAACTGATAGCATCACATCCACCAGCACTGCACCGCCTCCACCCCAGCACATTACTGATAGCATCACATCCACCAGCACCGCACCGCCTGCACCCCAGCACATTACTGATAGCATCACATCCACTAGCACCACACCGCCTGCACCCCAGCACATTACTGATAGCATCACATCCACCAGCACTGCACCGCCTGCACCCCAGCACCTTACTGACAGCATCACATCCACCAGCACTGCACCGCCTGCACCCCAGCGCATTACTGATAGCATCACATCCACCAGCACCGCACCGCCTGCACCCCAGCACATTACTGATAGCATCACATCCACCAGCACCGCACCGCCTGCACCCCAGCACATTACTGATAGCATCACATCCACCAGCACCGCCTGCACCCCAGTACATTACTGACAGCATCACATCCACCAGCACCGCACCGCCTGCACCCCAGCACATTACTGATAGCATCACATCCACCAGCACCGCACCGCCTGCACCCCAGCGCATTACTGATAGCATCACATCCACCAGCACCGCACCGCCTGCACCCCAGCGCATTACTGATAGCATCACATCCACCAGCACCGCACCGCCTGCACCCCAGCACATTACTGATAGCATCACATCCACCAGCACTGCACCGCCTGCACCCCAGCACATTACTGACAGCATCACATCCACCAGCACTGCACCGCCTGCACCCCAGCGCATTACTGATAGCATCACATCCACCAGCAGCGCACCGCCTGCACCCCAGCACATTACTGATAGCATCACATCCACCAGCACCGCACCGCCTGTCCATTACTGATAGCATAACATCCACCAGCACCGCACCGCCTGCCCATTACTGATAGCATAACATCCACCAGCACCGCACCGCCTGCCCATTACTGATAGCATAACATCCACCAGCACCGCACCGCCTGCACCCCAGCACATTACTGATAGCATCACATCAACCAGCACCGCCTGCACCCCAGCACATTACTAATAGTATCACATCCACCAGCACTGCACCGCCTGCACCCCAGCACATTACTGATAGCATCACATCCACCAGCACCGCACCGCCTGCACCCCAGCACATTACTGATAGCATCACATCCACCAGCACTGCACCACCTGCACCCCAGCACATTACTGACAGCATCACATCCACCAGCACTGCACCGCCTGCACCCCAGCGCATTACTGATAGCATCACATCCACCAGCACCGCACCGCCTGCACCCCAGCACATTACTGATAGCATCACATCAACCAGCACCGCCTGCACCCCAGCACATTACTAATAGTATCACATCCACCAGCACCGCACTGCCTGCACCCCAGCACATTACTGATAGCATCACATCCACCAGCACCGCACCGCCTGCACCCCAGCACATTACTGATAGCATCACATCAACCAGCACCGCCTGCACCCCAGCACATTACTAATAGTATCACATCCACCAGCACCGCACCGCCTGCACCCCAGCACATTACTGATAGCATCACATCCACCAGCACCGCACCGCCTGCACCCCACCACATTACTGATAGCATCACATCCACCAGCACTGCACCGCCTGCACCCCAGCACATTACTGACAGCATCACATCCACCAGCACTGCACCGCCTGCACCCCAGCGCATTACTGATAGCATCACATCCACCAGCACCGCACCGCCTGCACCCCAGCACATTACTGATAGCATCACATCCACCAGCACCGCAACGCCTGCACCCCAGCACATTACTGACAGCATCACATCCACCAGCACCGCACCGCCTGCACCCCAGCACATTACTGATAGCATCACATCAACCAGCACAGCACCGCCTGCACCCCAGCACATTACTGATAGCATCACATCCACCAGCACCGCCTGCACCCCAGCGCATTACTGATAGCATCACATCCACCAGCACCGCTTGAACCCCAGCACATTACTGACAGCATCACATCAACCAGCACCGCACCGCCTGCACCCCAGCACATTACTGATAGCATCACATCCACCAGCACCGCAACGCCTGCCCATTACTGATAGCATAACATCCACCAGCACCGCACCGCCTGCACCCCAGCACATTACTGATAGCATCACATCAACCAGCACCGCACCGCCTGCACCCCAGCACATTACTGAACTGATAGCATCACATCCACCAGCACTGCACCGCCTCCATCCCAGCACATTACTGATAGCATCACATCCACCAGCACCGCACCGCCTGCACCCCAGCACATTACTGATAGCATCACATCCACTAGCACCACACCGCCTGCACCCCAGCACATTACTGATAGCATCACATCCACCAGCACTGCACCGCCTGCACCCCAGCACCTTACTGACAGCATCACATCCACCAGCACTGCACCGCCTGCACCCCAGCGCATTACTGATAGCATCACATCCACCAGCACCGCACCGCCTGCACCCCAGCACATTACTGATAGCATCACATCCACCAGCACCGCACCGCCTGCACCCCAGCACATTACTGATAGCATCACATCCACCAGCACCGCCTGCACCCCAGTACATTACTGATAGCATCACATCCACTAGCACCACACCGCCTGCACCCCAGCACATTACTGATAGCATCACATCCACCAGCACCGCACCGCCTGCACCCCAGCGCATTACTGATAGCATCACATCCACCAGCACCGCCTGCACCCCAGCACATTACTGACAGCATCACATCCACCAGCACCGCACCGCCTGCACCCCAGCACATTACTGATAGCATCACATCCACCAGCACCGCACCGCCTGCACCCCAGCGCATTACTGATAGCATCACATCCACCAGCACCGCACCGCCTGCACCCCAGCACATTACTGATAGCATCACATCCACCAGCACTGCACCGCCTGCACCCCAGCACATTACTGACAGCATCACATCCACCAGCACTGCACCGCCTGCACCCCAGCGCATTACTGATAGCATCACATCCACCAGCAGCGCACCGCCTGCACCCCAGCACATTACTGATAGCATCACATCCACCAGCACCGCACCGCCTGCCCATTACTGATAGCATAACATCCACCAGCACCGCACCGCCTGCCCATTACTGATAGCATAACATCCACCAGCACCGCACCGCCCATTACTGATAGCATAACATCCACCAGCACCGCACCGCCTGCACCCCAGCACATTACTGATAGCATCACATCAACCAGCACCGCCTGCACCCCAGCACATTACTAATAGTATCACATCCACCAGCACTGCACCGCCTGCACCCCAGCACATTACTGATAGCATCACATCCACCAGCACCGCACCGCCTGCACCCCAGCACATTACTGATAGCATCACATCCACCAGCACTGCACCGCCTGCACCCCAGCACATTACTGACAGCATCACATCCACCAGCACTGCACCGCCTGCACCCCAGCGCATTACTGATAGCATCACATCCACCAGCACCGCACCGCCTGCACCCCAGCACATTACTGATAGCATCACATCAACCAGCACCGCCTGCACCCCAGCACATTACTAATAGTATCACATCCACCAGCACCGCACTGCCTGCACCCCAGCACATTACTGATAGCATCACATCCACCAGCACCGCACTGCCTGCACCCCAGCACATTACTGACAGCATCACATCCACCAGCACCACACTGCCTGCACCCCAGCACATTACTGATAGCATCACATCAACCAGCACCGCCTGCACCCCAGCACATTACTAATAGTATCACATCCACCAGCACCGCACCGCCTGCACCCCAGCACATTACTGATAGCATCACATCCACCAGCACCGCACCGCCTGCACCCCACCACATTACTGATAGCATCACATCCACCAGCACTGCACTGCCTGCACCCCAGCACATTACTGACAGCATCACATCCACCAGCACTGCACCGCCTGCACCCCAGCGCATTACTGATAGCATCACATCCACCAGCACCGCACGGCCTGCACCCCAGCACATTACTGATAGCATCACATCAACCAGCACCGCCTGCACCCCAGCACATTACTAATAGTATCACATCCACCAGCACCGCACCGCCTGCACCCCAGCACATTACTGATAGCATCACATCCACCAGCACCGCACCGCCTGCACCCCAGCACATTACTGATAGCATCACATCCACCAGCACTGCACCGCCTGCACCCCAGCACATTACTGACAGCATCACATCCACCAGCACTGCACCGCCTGCACCCCAGCGCATTACTGATAGCATCACATCCACCAGCACCGCACCGCCTGCACCCCAGCGCATTACTGATAGCATCACATCCACCAGCACCGCACCGCCTGCACCCCAGCACATTACTAATAGTATCACATCCACCAGCACCGCACCGCCTGCACCCCAGCACATTACTGATAGCATCACATCCACCAGCACCGCAACGCCTGCACCCCAGCACATTACTGACAGCATCACATCCACCAGCACCGCACCGCCTGCACCCCAGCACATTACTGACAGCATAGCTCCCAAGCGTCCCGATTCCAGCCGGACAGTTCCGTTTTTGACACCCGCGTCCCGCATGGGACGGTATTTTTCCTGCATTGCACTGAGCCGCCACGCCCCCCCATCCACCGATGCCATGCTCACCATCCCAGATAGACGCACCACAGCCTGTAATGATGTGACAGGGCTGTGTGTGTTCTGTGCGCACAGGACCTGTGAGAGGGGAGGAGTCAGGGGTCACATGATCAGGGGCTGTGTCTGCCTCCATGTCTGTCTGCACTCTGCAGGAGTCTGGTCTCTGCTGGCTGTCATGCTGGATGAGGTAAAGTTTCTGTGTGGGATCAGGAGAGGTTTAGGGTGTGTGCACACACTGCGGATTGTCCTGCGGAATTTTCCTTGTGGATTTGTGTAAATCGACCTGCGGTTTATCTGCAGATTTTCAGCGGTTTAGCCTGCGGGTTTCCCCTACGGTTTGATATCTGCCATGGAGCAGATGCCAAACCGCAGCGGAGTCCGCACAAAGAATTGACAAGCTGTGGTTTTGAAACTGCAGCAAATCCGTGCGGAGAATTCCGCACCTTGTGCGCTGCGGATTTCTATTTCCATTGATTATAATGGTGCTGCAGCAGAGTCCGCAGCATGTGCACACACCCTTACAGTGTGGATGTAGCAGAGCCGTGTATGTACGGAGCAGAGCTGTGTGTGTGTGGGTACGAGGTGTATGGACCAGAACCACATGTGTATGAGGTGTACGGAGCGGAGTCACGCGTGTATGGGGTGTACGGAGCGGAGTCACGCGTGTACAAGGTGTACAGAGCCACGTATGTACAAGGTGTGGGGAGCGGAGCCGCATGTGTACGAGGTGTACAGAGCGGAACAGCGCATGTACGGGGTGTACGGAGTGGAGCCGCATATGTATGAGGTGTACGAGTAAATGCTATATAGTATAATGATGAGGTGCAGTTTCTGTGTGGGGTCAGGAGGGGATTACAGGGTGGATGTAGCAGAGCCGTGTGTGTACGAGGTGGACGGAGCGGAGCCACGCATGTACGAGGTGGACGGAGCGGAGCCACGTGTGTACGAGGTGTACGGAGCGGAGCCGCGTGTGTACGGAGCGGAGCCGCATATGTATGAGGTGTACGAGTAAACGCTATATAGTATAATGATGAGGTGCAGTTTCTGTGTGGGGTCAGGAGGGGATTACAGGGTGGCTGTAGCAGAGCCGTGTGTGTACGAGGTGTATGGAGCGGTGTGTGTACGGAGCAGAGCCGCGTGTACGAGGTGTATGGAGCGGAGCCATGCATGTACGAGGTGGACGGAGCGTAGCTGTGTGTGTACGAGGTGTACGGAGCAGAGCCGCGTGTGTACAAGGTGTATGGAGCAGAGCTGTGTGTGTACGAGGTGTACGGAGCAGAGCCGCGTGTGTATGAGGCGTACGAGTAAACGCTTATATAGTATAATGCACTCCCCATAGGTAAACGTTATATAGTATAATGCACTCCCCATAGGTAAATATATAGTATAATGCACTCCCCATAGGTAAATATATAGTATAATGCACTCCCCATAGGTAAACGTTATATAGTATAATGCACTCCCCATAGGTAAACGTTATATAGTATAATGCACTCCCCATAGGTAAATATATAGTGTAATGCACTCCCCATAGGTAAACGCTATATAGTATAATGCACTCCCCATAAGTAAAAGCTATATAGTATAATGCACTCCCCATAGGTAAACGTTATATAGTATAATGCACTCCCCATAGGTAAATATTATATAGTGTAATGCACTCCCCATAGGTAAAAGCTATATAGTATAATGCACTCCCCATAGGTAAACGTTATATAGTATAATGCACTCCCCATAGGTAAACGTTATATAGTATAATGCACTCCCCATAGGCCTTTATGTAGTAAAATGTACTTCCTATAAGCAGGATCTATGTAGTATAATGCACTCCCCATAAAAAATATCTCAGGACAGCGGGCACGGTGACATCATTACTTGGTAGTGTCAGTGTCTGCGTCAGTGCCATCAGAAGCAGTGGGGGAATGATGGGAGAGGGAGCGTGATATTCCCTCTTATCATTGCTTTCATCTGTATCGGCATTCAGTTGGTTCCGTTGAACTTGCACTATCATGTGGGCCGGCTCATAGCGGCTGGATGGCTATGCAGGGAGATGAAGTCTCCCTGCTTTGCCTCCGAGTTTAACTGTGCTGCGCACGCCCATAGAGTTAACAGTAGCGTAGCTCCGGGTGGGCTCCTTAGAGAATGGGGCCCGGGGCGACCGCCCCCTCTAGCTAAGCTACGGCCAGGAGGATTTATGTCTCCTGTCTGGGTAGGAAGCTGATGAGCGCTGCATGGGCACTTACAAGTACATCTCGATCTCCCAACCTCAACGTCCCCTCCAAATAAACGCCAGTCCTGGCACTTCATACACCATAGGTATGAAGGGAGAAATCCCCCCCCTTCCACAACCTGCTTTCTAGGCACTCGCCCTCTGGTGCCTAGTGGCAAGTACGCCCCTTACTGGCACTCTTCTATGCATGACCTGTACATCCTTCCTGACTCTGCTCCCCACCCATCAGCCCAAGCGTTCTGCAATCGGCCCTGGTTCCTGCTAGCCCACTTACATGTGTAGCTTTGTCACCCAGGAGAGGCATGTTTGCCCATTCACACTGTAGACTTAGAGCACAAGAGAGGCATGTGTTAGATGGCAGGGCCCATCAGAGAAGAGTCACCTTGTTGTGGTTGATGTGCTCACATGAATTGGCCAATTTATGCGCTAACAAACTTCACTTTTGTAAGTAATTAAAAAAAATTACTTTTAATTACAGTTTACTCAGCAATTCTGATAGATTTTGTGTTTCCCTATATATTGGTCTCTCCTTTTTGCAAGTTATATACTGTACATTGTATATATGTGAATTTGTATATAAAGCTGTTTCTAGGTCAGATTCATCCGTTGCTGTGAAGGTGACATCATAGACTAGAATGTCCTGAGCCTGTGCAGTGTGACCTCAGCGTTGGAGTGTGAGTCGGCTGCGTCTAACTCTCCTGTCTCGGGTTATTACTAGTTTCTATCGTTTTTCAGTCTTTTCCTCTATCCAATGACCATGTCTTGCTTTTCTCTTTACTATCTCCCTCCATTCTTCACTCCTGGCTCTGGGATCAGCACTCCGCCATTTACTTGTAATCATTCACCTTTTTCCTATTTATTTTTAACCATTTCCAGTGCGATTGACGAGAGATGTTTGTATTTACATTGGAGGAGATCATTTCACGTTGGCTCATGGATGTAAGTGATGAATTACCACCTAGAATGGAGAAGTCAGGCTGATAGTCGTATGTCCGCACAATAGACGTGTAACCCTCATCACACCAAACATTCTGATCAGTATTTCTACATTTACAGGTTTCGTCTTCCAATGCTGACGATGGATTCCAGTAAGTAAATCTTCATTATAAGTGTGTGATCTCTAGAATCCTATAGATTTTATCATTGCTTTTAGGGGGTTTTGTTGGAGTCCCTTTACAGTTTTCTTTTCTTTCTGCAGGACGATCCAATAAGGGGTAGATCTTGAAATCTTACTGCATGGAAAATAAATGATCACATGGCACTGGTGGTGCACCCAGCTAATAAAGGGGCTCCCGATAAGGGGAGATGTATCAGCTCAATAGTCCCTACTAAACATAGGAGAATGGGTTGTGTGCAGAGGACTGTTACACATTCTGCGATGCAGTGAGATATATGTATACAGCTCACATGTGGACAGGAGGTTCTAGCAGAGCTTTCCTATTGTCAGCTGCCTTCATTATATCAAGTTCTCCCAGGCACTGGGGTAGTTCTACAGCTATGGAGCAGAAATCATGGGGGGGCACCAGGAAATTGCATTTTTGGAGAAAATGATAGTAATTATTTCTGGAGCAGAGGACTCCGCTGTTCTCTAAGACTTCACCCATTACGTATGTTTTATTTGTGTCAGAAGAGAAAAAGGAAGTTACGCATTATTGGGCAAATATGGAATAAGGAGAATGAGTTATAAATCTTACACTTGTGTTTTTATTCTTACAGGATTGATGATGGTCCAGATATGATGTAAGCAGATCATTGTGTTGTGATAAGTCCAGACATTGTGTGGCCCTGGGGCCTTTTGCAGGGGCCATGCAGCAGATACCAGAGTTGTTGTTTTTTTAAAGTGAACCTGTCAGCAGGATTTTGCTCACTAAACTACAAACACTGTCAGTGTTATACTAATTAATATTATACCTTGGTGGATGAAATCCGTCTTGTGGTTGTTGCTTAATCTTTATTTCCAGTTTTGAATGAATGTGATTCTTGTGCGCGGGGCGGCCCGTGGGCGGCATGTGGGGTCTTTATGTGGTGCTCTGCTTGCATATTCATCAGTGTGGGCTTATGACAGGTCACTGATCTCTCACTGACCTGCCCCCTATTTTACATAATGCACATACTATTGTGGGGTTAGAAAAGAAAATGTACATTCAGCAAAACGGCGCCTGCACAGCAGCATATATCACATATTAGCAATATAGTAATATATTTGTATACTGATATGTGTATATACAGTCATATGTAAAAGTTTGGGCACCCCTATTAATGTTAACCTTTTTTCTTTATAACAATTTTGGTTTTTGCAACAGCTATTTCAGTTTCATATATCTAATAACTGATGGACTCAGTTATATTTCTGGATTCAAATGAGGTTTATTGTAATAACAGAAAATGTGCAATCTGCATTTAAACAAAATTTGACCGGTGCAAAAGTATGGGCACCCTTATCATTTTCTTGATTTGAACACTCCTAACTACTTTTTACTGACTTCCTGAAGCACTAAATTGGTTTTGTAACCTCATTAAGCTTTGCCAGGTGTATCAAATCATGAGAAAAGGTATTTAAAGTGGCCACTTGCAAGTAGTTCTCCTTTTAGATTTTCCTATGACGAGTGGCATCATGGGCTCCTCAAAACAACTCTCAAATGATCTGAAAACAAAGATTATTCAACGTAGCTTTTCAGGGGAAGGGTACAAAAAGTTGTCTCAGAGATTTAACCTGTCAGTTTCCACTGTGAGGAACATAATAAGGAAATGGAAGAACACAGGTACAGTTCTTGTTAAGCCCAGAAGTGGCAGGCCAAGAAAAATATCAGAAAGGCAGAGAAGAAGAATGGTGAGAACAGTCAAGGACAATCCACAGACCACCTCCAAAGACCTGCAGCATCATCTTGCTGCAGATGGTGTCACTGTGCATCGGTCAACAATACAGCGCACTGTGCACAAGGAGAAGCTGTATGGGAGAGTGATGCGAAAGAAGCCATTTCTGCAAGCACGCCACAAACAGAGTCGCCTGAGGTATGCAAAAGCACATTTGGACAAGCCAGTTACATTTTGGAAGAAGGTCCTGTGAACTGATGAAACAAAGATTGAGTTGTTTGGTCATACAAAAAGGCGTTATGCATGCGCTGTATTGTTGACCGATTCACAGTGACACCATCTGCAGCAAGATGATGCTGCAGGTCTTTGGAGGTGGTCTGTGGATTGTCCTTGACTGTTCTCACCATTCTTCTTCTCTGCCTTTCTGATATTTTTCTTGGCCTGCCACTTCTGGGCCTAACAAGAACGGTACCTGTGTTCTTCCATTTCCTTACTATGTTCCTCACAGTGGAAACTGACAGGTTAAATCTCTGAGACAACTTTTTGTATCCTTCCCCTGAAAAGCTATGTTGAATAATCTTTGTTTTCAGATCATTTGAGAGTTGATTTGAGGAGCCCATGATGCCACTCTTCATAGGAGAATCAAATAGGAGAACTACTTGCAAGTGGCCACTTTAAATACCTTTTCTCATGATTTGATATACCTGGCTATGAAGTTCAAAGCTCAATGAGGTTACAAAACCAATTTAGTGCTTCAGGAAGTCAGTAAAAAGTAGTTAGGAGTGTTCAAATCAAGAAAATGATAAGGGTGCCCATACTTTTGCACCGGTCAAATTTTGTTTAAATGCAGATTGCACATTTTCTGTTAGTACAATAAACCTCATTTGAATCCAGAAATATAACTGAGTCCATCAGTTATTAGATATATGAAACTGAAATAGCTGTTGCAAAAACCAAAATTGTTATAAAGAAAAAAGGTTAACATTAATAGGGGTGCCCAAACTTTTACATATGACTGTAGATATCATATGTGTTTAGTAATATGTGTGTAAACTGATATTATGTATATATAGTAATATATGTGTATACATATTCACACTATTAGGACACGTGGTCAGGTCGTCTGCCAAAGCTCCAATGGATGGTTTAGACCAAAGCATACTCACGTGTGTGAATGGCCCAGTCAGTGTGCAGACCTAAATCCCACTGAGGATATGCGGCAAGACTTGAAAGCTGCTGTTCACAGATGCCTCCATCCAATCTCACTGCGATAGAGATAGTTTAGAGAAAAGAATGGGCAACAGACCCTAAAATACTTGCAGAAGTTATAGCAGGTGATCCTACAGCCTGGGGCCCGGTGCCCTGTGCGACCGACCACACCGGTCGCTCTTAGCTAAGACTGGCCATGGTCCAACGTGCCTGTGGAGAGAGAAGAAGGAGAAAACGTAATCATTAATAAGTTTATAACAACATGATAATTGTTACCTAATAACATCCTTATTGCTGCAAAAGGGAAGCGCTTGTGCCTGTCAGACTCCCGCCATATATAAAGCACAATCTATCGCTGCTCACAGCCTTATCTAGTGATGCAATAAGTATAAAATCCGAATAAGAGGAGCGCTCCGTGGCACTCGCCAACGTGGAACTTTATTGAGCTGAAATCACATGCAAGCCGCATTTTCAGGTGCAGGGCCCATGCAGCGAGCATTGCTAGCCATAAAAGCCTCTGGTGTCGTCTTGTAAATATTTGTATTATTTCTTAAAGGGGTTGGTCCACAAACAAATATTATCACAGAGCCCACTATTCCGATCCCTTTTCAGTTGGAGCAATCCTGTGCATGAGTGACCATCGCTTCATTCATTCTTAATGGTCAGTGGGAGCACCAAACTTCATATAAATATCACTTTTATTGTGCAGATAAGTGACAAAATAAAAGATATTCATCGGGCGAGACTGTTTAATGAGGCGAAGTAACTTTTTCTTTTCAATCTCGTAATATAACAATACAAATTGGCCCTTATAAAAGACAGAGCCATGACAGTCGGTGGGAAGGATAACAGGCAACCAAAGAAACTAGAGGGAGCGTGCACAATGTATGGATTGATATATATGCAGAGTGTGTAATGTACAGTACATATAAATGCTGATTATGGAGGGGGTTTGGGTGTATTTTAAATAACTGTCTAGTTCAAAGCCATCATGTTGAAATTTAAGAACTTAGGATATGGGTCAAATTCTAAAAATGATTCCCTGGATTCGGAGAGCTTTTTCCACTTTTGATACGAAAATGGGACGTTGCCAGGGTTTTGATTATGGAGCAGCTGTGCTTTATTGCATCACCAGATTTATTTCACTACTAGCTGAAGAGCCCGGCGCTGCCCGGGCATAGTAACTAACTACGGTTAGTTATAACAAATTAAGATTATATATATAAAGCTGAGTGCAGAGCCCCGCCCACTCCACATAGCCACATTCACTCTAATATCCCACATCATCCCGTCAGCCAGAGCCACCGGACTACTACCCCTAATATCCCACATCCAGTCAGCCAGTGCTACCGGACTACTACCCCTAATATCCCACATCCAGTCAGCCAATGCTACCGGACTACTACCCCTAATATCCCACATCCAGTCAGCCAGTGCTACCGGACTACTACCCCTAATATCCCACATCGTCCCGTCAGCCAGTGCTACCGGACTACTACCCCTAATATCCCACATCCAGTCAGCCAGTGCTACCGGACTACTACCCCTAATATCCCACATCCAGTCAGCCAGTGCTACCAGACTACTACCCCTAATATCCCACATCGTCCCGTCAGCCAGAGCCACCGGACTACTACCCCTAATATCCCACATCCAGTCAGCCAGTGCTACCGGACTACTACCCCTAATATCCCACATCCAGTCAGCCAGTGCTACCGGACTACTACCCCTAATATCCCACATCCAGTCAGCCAGGGCTACCGGACTACTACCCCTAATATCCCACATCGTCCCGTCAGCCAGAGCCACCGGACTACTAATATCCCACATCATCCCGTCAAAGCCACCGGACTACTACCCCTAATATCCCACATCATCCCGTCAGCCAGAGCCCACCGGACAACTACCGCTATATCCCACATCATCCTGTTAGAGCCACCGGACTACTACCCCTAATATCCCACATCATCCCATCAGCCAGAGGTACCGGACTACTACCACTAATATTCCACATCATCCCATCAGAGCCATCGGACTACTACTGTTACGGGCTTGCGGAACACACCAAATAATAAAGATGGAATAAGGTGCGTTCGCAGCCCGGGGTCCACCGTGCAGAGGTGGTAAACTGCTGCTTGGTAATGGCGGAGGTTATACGGCATACAATAAATAAACACACGCGGGTTAGCGTCACTCGGTGTGTACAGACGCGAGTTCTATTACTTCACAGAGCCGCAGTGCCGCACAAAGTAAATGCCGAAGCCTGTTAAGCTCACAGGACTTAGCCAGATGAGAGCTAGAGTACGGACACAAGGGCTCTGTTCCAAGGACACGGGATTAGAGTCCTTCTAGTCCACTAGCGCTTGGCGCCGTGGTGCCAGCATGGGATAATAACCCCAGATAGGCGTGCAGGTGTGCACAGAGCTGCTCAGGCAGACGCCTCTAATCGTCCAGGGTTGGGCCAGATAAGCGCACAGGTTGTGCAAGGCGCTGCACAGGCGGTAGCTGCCACCTGCCGCTGTACGATAGTGCCCTGCAGAGGGCGACACCATCGGACGCTAGTGTGTGCAGAGTATTAAGAGCACAGTGGTGTGAGCATAGCCACCCATTGGCGCTGACTCTAACTCTGAATCCCTAACCAACATACGTATCAAAGGAAGGGGAGATTTAATGAGTCATTCACCAGATACATGCATTCATCATCATACACACAATTAAGCATAAGAGTCTCTACTAGCGCATGGCCGAGAGGGCATGCGACTCTGTTATAATGGCATCCTTCCGGGACCTTCCCAGTGGTGGACCAATCCGAGCAGGAGCAGTACCTGCGCATGTGACCTCCGACCTCCAATGGGAGGTAGTCCCACGGGTATGCTCCGTACCCAAAAGAAGTCTCAGAAGCGTCTACTTGCTGCTGACTCAGGCATGGAGTTATAGCAGAGCCAGAAGAAGCAACCAGACGCCTAGCATCAGCCTGGGAAAGACGCCAGAAGCGACGACCGTGCTGAGCAGGAATCTCAGCGGCTGCAGAGGGATGGGAGACCGCTGAAGGCAAGGCTCAGGATCTCACCTGTCCAGCTACAGAAACCCGACGCCTAACAACTACCCTCAATATCTCACATCATCCCATCAGCCAGATCCACCAGACAACTACCCCTAATATCTCATCAGCCAAATCCACCGGACAACTACCCCTAATATCCCACATCATCCAGTCAGCCAGAGCCATTGGACTACTGCTCCTAATATCCCACATCATCCTGTCAGAGCCAACATTGCCAGGATGGCACTGTTAAACCGATTAAAATGATACCTGGGTTGGAGAAATCCATCTTGTGTTTTTTTTTTAAATCTGTGTTTGAATTTTTAAGTTAGGCCTGTTTCACACTTCCGTTTTTGACCATCAGTCAAAATCCGCCATTTTTGCAAAAAAACTGATCCGCCATTTTTTTTGGCGGATCCAATTTTTCCCCATTGATTTGCATTACCGGCGGATCTTGACGGATGGCCATCCGTTGGATCCGTTTTTTTGCGGATCCGTCAATTTTCTTGCGTCCGCCGAGATGCCTGGACGGACCATGTAACTTTTTTGTGCTGAAGGATCCGCATTCTTATAGTGCGCATGCCCGGAGGAATGATGTCAGGCGGAAATTTAACCCTGAAATCATTTCTGGCGGGCAGAAAAAATTCTCTCTCTATCTCTGCGGTTCCTTTAAAATTCTTCATTCGGCGGATCCATCAAAAAAACGGATCCGGTGGCATCCGTTTACATCAGTTAGTAACGGATCTGCTTTCCGCCTTTTTGGCGGATTTTCACTGTTACAAAAAAACTGAAGTGTGAAACAGGCCTTAAGGAGATGCTTCATGCCAGACAAAGAGAAATCTGGGCTCCCCCTGCAGTTTGTGACAGAGGGTGGTCTGTGTTGGCACAGTAATAAATTGTGTAATTTCCAGCTTTACAGAAGGACAATAACACCATAGCATAATAGGCCTCAGTTACCACAACTGACTACAAGGACAACTGTTGCTCATAGCAACTAATCACAGCTCAGTATCTTTTAAACAGCTGTGGTGAAATGAAAGATGCTTAGTGATTGGTTGGGGTTATGTGGAGTGAGCTTGACTGATACACACACATGCTTAGTGATTGGTTGGGGATATGTGGAGTGGGCGTGGCTGATACACACATATGCTGTGGTTCATAGCAACCAATCACAGCTCAGCTTCTTTTAAACAGCTCTGGTGAAATGAAAGATACTTCTTGATTGGATGGTGATACACACATACATACATTCACTTTTATATATATAGATAGAAATATCTTCTTGTATTTCTATTTTAAGCTGCTGCCGATATTTCTTAATATTCCAGTAGAGGTCCAATATTAGGTCCCTCTGTTAAACAGCTGTAGAACCAGTACAATGTCTAATAGATTATTATCTTTTCTCTGTCAGGAGTTGTGTGATCTATCGTATGGAAGATCTTGAGTATGTACATCATTATATTACACTATAGCACAGCAGTTAATATGTTCTTCTAAATAGGTACATTGTAGTGGTACATGGAGATGCAGCTCTATAACACTACACTTTTATCCTCTGTATGCTAACTAACTAAATATATATATGTGAGAAGATCACTGGTAGAATACTGGAGGGTAGATAAGTGTCACTTAGGATGTTAGCCTCAGTGATATGAACCTGGAAAAATGCTCCCGCATGCTAAATGCTGAGAGGGGTTAATCAGCCATATTAAGGGCTGGGCTTTTGTGGACAGCTGAAGAGTAGGTGAGAGCCTGTTCACCATATCTCCACCCCAGGGTGTGGTCCAGAAGGTAAACATGGAGCATTTGGACTCATTCAGTGTTCCGTGTGTCTGGAGATGAGCTCTCCAGAGCTGTGCTTGTGTTGAAGAGAACTGAACTGTGTGTGGTTGTTTTTTTTCCTGAGCGGGCGAATCCTCGCAGCCACACAGACTGTACGGTATGTTATTTTATTTTTCCCATTATGCCAGAAGGTCCATGTTTATTTACTTAACTGGTTTATGCACTACATTTTAATAAGCCAAACTTAAATGGAAATCGTTCCTGTGACCCGCTGAGTGAGCTGATCTACCACAGATGGTGCCTGGAGTGCGGGCAATTTCCCCAGGAAATGGACAAACTGAATGTTTAGGGTGAAGGCTGCTATAAGCCAGAAAGCGAAGTCAGACAGAATGGAGGAGCCTGGTCCAAGTCCAGCAACAGAAGCAGCAAGCCCAACAGCAGCAGCTAGCACAAAAAGAAACAAATAAACTGTTGGTGCAGCAGCACAAACAACAGCAGCAGCGACAGCAAAGGGAGGTGCTTATGTGGAAGATAGAACTTCTGGCAGAGGCCATTCGTGGGAAACCGACAAAGCCCTCCCCCAAGTCCAGGTGATGACTGTCCGAAAGGCGGTAAGAACTGCCATGCAAAAGATGACCCCGGGTGGTGATGTTGAGGCATTATTAAATGTGTCTGAAATGATAGCAGAGTAGTGGAGTCTGCAACTATAGCAGTGGGTGGAGGTGCTGGACCCCTATCTTGTTGGCAAGCCCCAAAAGTCTTATTATGACCTAGCCTTACAGGACCCCCATGAGTATGCCAAATTAAAAGCTGAAATATTGGCACGTTCAGACTATGTCTGTCAGAGTAAAAAGAGTCCAACACTGGACGTATTGCGGGGAGAAACCCCCTTGCTCCCAAATGTTTGACCTGCTACCTCGTCTACAGAAGTGGTTGTAGTCCTCCACCCCAGTCCAGATGGTCAGGCGTGTTTTCATGGACAGATTTATACACTTCCTTCTTAGGCCTTTGCAGACATGGGTTGACCAGGAAGATCTCCAGAATGCGGATGACCTGATTACCCTAGTGGAAAGGTTCCAGGTGGTCGAGAAGACCTTAAGGAAACGGGGCACATCTCTGTACTGGGTATGGTGCAGTGACCGCTGTGACAGCTAGGGGGTGCTGTGTGGGCATCCCAGGACATGCATACAGGCATCTCCATTATTGTAATGGAGAAAGGATGAATGGCAGGATGGTAAATGACCGATATGTATCACAAGGTGGGTGGCCTTGTGATGGAAGCTGGAACCGGTATTAATCAGCAGATATTCTGCTGATGGTTTGTTACTCTGTATCAGGGAAAGCTCCCAGGTGGCTTGGTGAGATGGGTGGGACCAGTCACCTACAAACCCACCCAGGGGCGTGTGTCTGAATGCCCATAGTAAAACCTGTGAATGTGTGTGTATGGCTGTGGGAAATAGGACCTGCAATGAGGTCATGAACCATGTGATCCATGACTCACCTGTGGGTGTGGTTATGGATCATATAATGTGCCTGAGGTCTGGTCACATAAGAGAGAGTGCATGGATCTGATTAGGCCATGTGGAAGGTCCCGGAAGGCCTTGGTGCTGGAAGGTGTGCTGCCTCCCTGAAGAGCACATGCTGAGGCGGTAGACCTGGCGAGGCCTCTGTATATTTGCCTGTGTCTGTGGGACAGTCCCCATGATGGAAGGGACGTCCTGAATGAGAAGCAACTAAGAGGTAACCCTGGACAGGGGGAAATAATCGTGAGGCTGTAGAGCCTGATTGCTGGACAAAGCACAGCCTCTGTGACCACAGGGCTAAGAGAGCGGAGCTCTACATTGAACATTTGTTTGGTCTGATGTAAGACTGTTACCCTTTCTACATGCTTCTATGGTTTATGCTGTGTAACAATAAACCGTATGGACTGGCTATGTTGAAAAGCCCCGTGCCAGACCCTATTAATCGGCTGCCAAGTGAGTGTCCCCCAACCCGAACAATAGGCGCTACCTTACATGGGGTACACAGAAGTAGCCTGACTCTCAAAAGAAGGGTTATAGAGCTACAACTGGGAGGAGTCCAAGGTCCCAAGAGGCCACTGTGGGGTTGCCAAAAGATGCTGGCAAGGACATAATTTGATGGAGATGTCATGGTCTGGGGCACATAGCCGTCTGTTGTCATATGTCCCCCACACAGATGGGCTGCAGCCTAGGGAGGCGCTGTTCGTATTATGCCTATTTGGCCTGCAGCATGGACTATCAGCCCAGTGAGGGGCCACAGACATGTCCTGTGACAATATATGGAGTACTGGTGTCTGTACTCTTGGAATTGGGGAGCTTTGTCACCCTGGTAAAGGCCACACACTCCCACCAGTTGATCTCTGGGAAGCTTGTGGGCATCCGCAGTATTCACAGTGATTCCAAGGATTACCCTGTTGCAAGAGTGACTATAAAAACTAACTCTGGCACTGCTTCCCATGAGGGCAGAGTAGTTAAAGATCTGCTGCACATAATTATAATAGGATGGGACTTTAACTTATTTTGGGACTTATGGAAAAAGGCAGGGGGCCAAGTTACTCAGATAAAAGCTGGTTAGACCATGAAGGATCACCATCGCAGCCGGAGGCAGATGAGATTTCCTCTGTGTCCTTGCTGGCGACAAGGACGAGACGGAGACCCATGAGGCCGACATTCTTGAGTTGAGGGTTTCTGGGAGGAATTTTGTGACTGCTCAAATAAAGGACTTTATGTTAAAGAGGGCATTTGATAATGTGATAAATGGGGTTGTTTAAGAGCTGGGTCAGGCACCTGGTTTCCATATTTTGTGGTAAATGAGGACTTGCTATATCGGGTTACTAAAATGAGGGGGGAGGTAATAGAGCAAGTGTTGGTACCGGGGTTTTATAGGCGTAGGGTGTTAGACCTGGCCCATTCTCATGTCTTGGATGGGCATCTGGGTGTAGACAAAACCCAAGAGCAGGTCCTTCAGAGTGTCTACTGGCCTGGATGTCATAAAGAGATTGTTAACCATTTACGGTCCTGTCCCACCTTTCAGCTAACTGCTCCAGTCTATCACTTCCATAGTCCCCTACTACCATTACCCAATAAACAGGTCCGATTTGATGGCATTGCTATGGATCTTGTTGGACCCGTAGTTAAGTCTGCCACAGAGCACCAATATTTCCTGGTGGTCATAGTCTATGCAACACGGTACCCAGTGGCAGTACCACCCAAGAGCTAGTCCACATTTTTTCTCAGATGGGCCTGCCAAAAGAGATTCTGATGGACCAAGGAACTGCTTTCATGTCCAGATTGATGAGAGAGTTGTATAAGGCTCTCCAGATTACCCGATTCAGGACGTCGGTGTACCATCCGCAGACTGACAGAATGGTGAAGAGGTTCAACAAAACCTTGAAGTCAGTGCTAAAGTTGATCATGGAGAAGGATGGCCGATACTGGGATTGTCTACTCCTATATCTGCTATTTTCCATTTGGGGTTAAAGGGAATCTGTCAGCTATTTTTTCGCATATAAAATGCGGCCACCGCCATCAGGGGCTTATCTACGGGCATTCTGTAATGCTGTAGATAAGCCCCCGATGTAACCTGAAAGATAAGAAAATCGAGTTAAATTATATTCACCCAGGGGCGGTCCGGGTCTGGTCCGGGTCTGGTCCAGGTCTGATGGGTGTCGCGGTCCTGGTCCGGCGCCTCCCATCTTCTAGTGATGACGTCCTCTTCTTTGCTTCCCATCGTGGCTCCAGTGCAGGCGGTGCCTTAAAAAAGAAAAACTGAAATATCACATGGTCATAAGTATTCAGACCCTTTGCTCAGTATTGAGTAGAAGCACCCTTTTAAGCTAGTACAGCCATGAGTCTTCTTGGGAATGATGCAACAAGTTTTTCACACCCTGATTTGGGGATCTTCTGCCATTCTTCCTTGCAGATGCTCTCCTGTTCCGTCAGTTTGGATGGTGAACATTGGCGTCTCTCCAGAGATGCTCAATTGGGTTTAGGTCAGGGCTCTGGCTGGGCCAGTCAAGAATTGTCACAGAGTTTTTCCGAAGCCACTCTTTTGTTATTTTAGCTGTGTGCTTATGGTCATTGTCTCTTGTTGGAAGGTGAACCTTCGGCCAAGTCTGAGGTCCAGAGCACTCTGGAAAAGGTTTTCATCCAGGATATCTCTGTACTTGGCCGCAAACATGTTTCCTTCAATTGCAACCAGTCGTCCTGTTCCTGCAGCTGAAATACCCCCATAGCATGATGCTGCCAGCACCATGTTTCACTGTTGGGATTGTATTGGGCAGGTGATGAGTAGAGCCTGGTTTTCTCCACACATACCGCTTAGAATTATCACCAAAAAGTTCTATCTTCATCTCATCAGACCAGAGAATCATATTTCTCATAGTCTGGGAGTCCTTCATGTGTTTTTTAGCAAACTATGCTGGCTTTCATACCTCTTGCAATGAGGAAAGGCTTCCATCAAGCCACTCTGCCATAAAGGCCTGACTGGTGGAGGGCTGCAGTGATAGTTGACTTTCTGGAACTTTTTCCCATCTTCCTACTGCATCTGTGGAGCTCAGCACAGTGATCTTGGGGTTCTTCTTTACCTCTCACCAAGGCTCTTCTCCCACGATTGCTCAGTTTAGCTGGACGGCCAGGTCTAGGAAGACTTCTAGTGGTCCCAAACTTCTTCCATTTAAGAACTGTGCTCTTACAAACCACTGTGTTCTTACGAACCTTGAGTACTGCAGAATTTCTCTTGTAACCTTCTCCAGATCTGTGCCTTGCCACAATTCTGTCTGAGCATCTTGACCAGTTCCTTTGACCTCATGATTCTCATTTGGTCTGACATGCACTGTGAGGCCTTATATAGACAGGTGTGTGCCTTTACAAATCAAGTCCTATGAGTTTAGTTAAACACAGCTGGACTCCAATGAAGGAGTAGAACCATCTCAAGGAGGATCACAAGGAAATGGACAGCATGTGACTTAAGCATGTGACTTAAATATGAGTGTCTGAGCAAATGGTCTGAATACTTATGACCATGTGATATTTCATTTTTTCTTTTTTAATAATTTTGCTAAAATGTCTACATTTCTATTTTTTTCAAGATGGGGTGCAGAGTGTACATTAATAAGAAAAAAAATTAACTTTTTTGAATTTACCAAAGAAACAAAGAGTGAAAAATTTAAAGGGGTCTGAATACTTTCCGTACCCACTGTATTGTATGTATGTATATATATATATATATATACATACAGTCATGGCCAAAAGTATTGACACCCCTGCCATTCTGTCAGATAATACTCAGTTTCTTCCTGAAAATGATTGCAAACACAAATTCTTTGTTATTATTATCTTCATTTAATTTGTCTTAAATGAAAAAACACAAAAAGAATTGTCCTAAAGCCAAATTGGATATAATTCCACACCAAACATAAAAAAGAGGGTGGACAAAAGTATTGGCACTGTTCGAAAAATCATGTGATGCTTCTCTAATTTGTGTAATTAACAGCACCTGTAACTTACCTGTGGCACCTAACAGGTGTTGGCAATAACTAAATCACACTTGCAGCCAGTTGACATGGATTAAAGTTGACTCAACCTCTGTCCTGTGTCCTTATGTGTACCATATTGAGCATGGAGAAAAGAAAGAAGACCAAAGAACTGTCTGAGGACTTGAGAAACCAAATTGTGAGGAAGCATGAGCAATCTCCAGGCTACAAGTCCATCTCCAAAGACCAGAATGTTCCTCTGTCTACCGTGTGCAGTGTCATCAAGAATTTAAAGCCCATGGCACTGTGGCTAACCTCCCTAGATGTGGACGGAAAAGAAAAATTGACAAGAGATTTCAACTCAAGATTGTGCGGATGTTGGATAAAGAACCTCGACTAACATCCGAACAAGTTCAAGCTGCCCTGCAGTCCGAGGGTACAACAGTGTCAACCCGTACTATCCGTCGGTGTCTGAATGAAAAGGGACTGTATGGTAGGAGACCCAGGAAGATCCCATTTCTTACCCCGAGACATAAAAAAGCCAGGCTGGAGTTTGCCAAAACTTACCTGAAAAAGCCTAAAACATTTTGGAAGAATGTTCTCTGGTCAGATGAGACAAAAGTAGAGCTTTTTGGGCAAAGGCATCAACATAGAGTTTACAGGAGAAAAAAAGAGGCATTCAAAGAAAAGAACACGGTCCCTAAAGTCAAACATGGCGGAGGTTCCCTGATGTTTTGGGGTTGCTTTGCTGCCTCTGACACTGGACTGCTTGACTGTGTGCATGGCATAATGAAGTCTGAAGGCTACCAACAAATTTTGCAGCTTAATGTAGGGCCCACTGTGAGAAAGCTGGGTATCCCTCAGAGGTCATGGGTCTTCCAGCAGGACAATGATCCAAAATACACTTCAAAAAGCACTAGAAAATGGTTTGAGAGAAAGCACTGGAGACTTCTAAGGTGGCCAGCAATGAGTCCAGACCTGAATCCCATAGAACACCTGTGGAGAGATTTAAAAATTGCAGTTTGGAGAAGGCACCCTTGAAATATCAGGGACCTGGAGCAGTTTGCCAAAGAAGAATGGTCTAAAATTCCAGCAGATCATTGTAAGAAACTCATTGATGGTTACCGGAAGCGGTTGGTCGCAGTTATTTTGGCTAAAGATTGTGCAACCAAGTATTAGGCTGAGGGTGCCAATACTTTTGTCTGGCCCATTTTGGGAGTTTTGTGTGAAATGATCAATGTTTTGCTTTTTGCTTCATTCTCTTTTGTGTTTTTTCATTTAAGACAAATTAAATGAAGATAATAATACCAAAGAATTTGTGTTTGCAATCATTTTCAGGAAGAAACTGAGTATTATCTGACAGAATTGCACGGGTGTCAATACTTTTGGCCATGACTGTATATATATATATATATATATATATAAGATTTTTTGGCACAGCCAGCTCACGGCTTTGAAGAAAACCAGGAATAAGTCCAGCCTGTGGTAGCAGTTCGCACGGAAACGGATTGGGATAAATCCTTGCATGCAAAAGAAAAGAAATAGTGTTGGTTCTCCAGCGATCAGTCCAATGGTAGAGTAAAATATAACTTTTATTTTTCCACTTAAAAGGTTCCAGGTTTCTTCAGTGACAATTTTGCATATGGTCAATCCCTTTTGGACGACATGTTTCGACACTACATGTGTCTTCCTCCAGGAACTTTTAATGGAAAAATAAAAGTTATATTTTACTCTACCATTGGACTGATCCCTGGAGAACCAACACCATTTCATATATATATATATATATATATATATATATATATATATAAATATATATATATATATATACTGTATATATATATATATTGTATATACACATGCGAATAAGATAGGAAAGAAAATCTATATAATATTCTATCACTCGTGTACAGGGTATAACACCATATAAATGTCTCCTTTGTTTCTGTAACAGATTTCAGCGTAATGTCCTCATTGCTAGGCCAGCATTCGGGTTTTTATCTAGAATCACCCATGTCTGGTCTTATAATATGAGTCTTCCTTATAACGAGTAGCAGGAATATTACTGCTGATGCATGTTATATACAATTGTGTCCAAAAGTTTTGACTCTGACACAAATTCTGGTTTTGCATTGTTTGCTGCTTCAGGATTTTTAGATCTTTTAGTCAAATGTTTCTACAGTTACTGAAATACATTTGTAAACATTTCATAAGTTTTCAGACTTTTTTGACAAATACATCAAGTTTACTCAAAGACTCAATATTTACAGTGTTAATCCTCATTTTTCAAGTCTTCTGCCCTTCGCCCTGGCAGCTTGATATTGGCTTCTGGGCCAAATACTGACTGATGACAGCTCATTCTTTTCTAATCAATGCTTGGAATTGATCACAAATTCTGTGTTTTTGTTTGTCCTCCCGTTTTTAGGATTGGCCACAGGTTCTCAATGGCATTGAAAGCTGGGAATTTTCGTAGCCAAAAATGTCAATGTTTTCTTCCCCAAGCCACTTAGTTATCACTTTTGCCTTGTGACATGGTCTCCACCATGTTGGTAAAAGCACTGCTCATCACCAAATTGCTCCTGGATCATTGGGAGAAGTTGCTCTTCGAGGATATTTGGACACCATTCTTTATTCTTGGCAGTGCTCCTAATCAAAATTGTGAGTGAGGCCACTCCATGGATAAAAAGAAACCCTACACATGAATGGTCTCAGGATAACCTACTGAGGGCATGACACAGGACTCACAGTACTCACCTTTTCTTCTCCAGTCAATCCAGTCAATAATACTTACAGATGTCCCAAATAGTTTGATGGAGGCTTTGTCAGAGAAAAAGACTTTTCCCCAGTCCTCTGCGGCTCAATCTCTTTAATTCCTGCAAAGTTGTTTTCTCTAAGAAGCAGATGAATTAAGATCACCTCCAAGCTGATTAGCTAGAAATGGTTTGTCAACAGTCAGAATTTGTGGCAGTAGCTGATATCCAATGCCTGTGAGAAGGGCAGACGTCTTGAAAAATAAGGGTCAACACTGTAAATAGAGTCTGTCCATGAACTTGATGTACTTGTCAAAAAATAGGCTAAAAGCTTAGGAAATGTTCATAAATTGTGCTTCACCATAGAAACATCTATCTTAAAGATCTAAAAACACTGAAGCCGCAAACTTTGTAAAAAAACAAAATTTTCGTAATTCTCAAAAATATTTTGGCCTAGATGTATTCTAGACATTTGTGAATGAATCATTTTAACTGGAGATTTATTTTATTTTATAGGTCAAACAGATTTCTGACCAAAGCCTCCAGGCGGCCAGCACAGGACACCATATTGTAAGTGTAAAGATTGAAAAGGAGCTGCCGCCTCCACAAATACAGAGCATTCCACAGAATATTTCACAGAACACTCTACAAAACATTCCCAAGGTTTTTCTAGTTACAATACACAGATGAATACAGATGAATGTACTGTAGTTCTAGTATTCAGTAAGAATGTAATATAATGTGATTTAGAATACACAGTATGTCCTGTACTGGGATAGTGCCCCCTTCTATCACACTGCCTGCCATAACAGACTGTGCCTAATAGGCAATCTAGTCCTGAGAGGAACCCAATAGTTCTAAGGAAATACACCAGGAGCTTAGATGGGTTTATTAACCCGATAATGACTAAGATTACCGATTTACACAAAATCCAAATATTAACTGTGTGTGCAAAATTAATCACATAACCTGCAAGAAGAAACATCACACTTAGAAAGTTAAAATAAATTATAAAATAGTTTAAAATATATATTTCTTATTTCATATAATATGTACACCAAAATTCCAGGGAAGTAATAAGGACAAGCAACAGATATCAGGAGAAGGGGTACATTATACTATATGGAGGGCTGTGGGGTGCTGTCAGGAACACCGCACTGCGCTTGCTCACTGAGCCAGTGCTCGTGTCCTGAGTAAAACAAACTGTGCCCAAAGATACCTGTGGAGCGGGGCAGCAGCAGTAAAGATGTGTGCTTCAGACAAGCAGGACCTGAAGCATGGGACTGCTGGGGGCGTGACCTAATCTCTGTAGTGCCAGGAACGGGAGGAAAACTCCGAGAAGGGTAATTACGGGACAAAGTTACCAAGGGGGATAGACAGGGACATAAACCAGATCAGGCCAGGGTCAAATCATGAGATAGCACGACAGTACCAAAGGATTAGACAGAACGGATAGTCAGGACGTAGCCAAGGGGTCATACACAGAGACAGCAGCACAGTACAAAAGGGGCAGGCAAAACTCGTAACAGGGATACAGCCAAATCAGAACCAGACAGACGTAACATAGCATAGACACAAAGCACTGACACAGACACAGCAGGGTCAAACACTCGGGCAAGGGTCAGAGTATAAGTGACAGGGAATGACCCCACAATGAGGCTATAAGAAGCCTCCCAGAATCCCAGAGTGAGGCCATCCAGGTTAACCCTAAAACCACCTAATCCCAAAAACTCAGCAGACCATGGCAAGTGCATTGTACTATGGAGGACTATGTGGAGTGCAATATACTATATGGAGGACTATTGGGGAAGCATTCTACTGTATGGAGGACTATGCTATGCTCATTATACTATATTGAGATCTATTGCATGTGCATTATACTATATGGAAGGCAATGTGGGGCCCATTATACCATATAGAGGGCTATTTATAATATTTGGAGGGCTGCCATTATAATATTTTGAGGTTTATATGGGGCCATTATACCATTTGTAGGGCTGTTTGGGGGGACCATAATACTATTTAGGGGGCTATGTGAGGGCCATTATACCATTTGTAGGGCTATTTAGGGGGACCATAATACAATTTAGGGGGCTATGTGGGGGCCATTATACTGTTTTTAGGGCTGCTTGGGGGGACCATAATACTATTTAGTGGGCTATGTGGGGGTCCTTACAATATTTGGAGGACTATGTGGGATCCATTAAAATATTTGGAGGGCTATTTGGAAGCCTTTATACTTTATAGAGGGCTATGTGGGGCCATTATACTGTTTGCAAGCAATTATACAGTGTGAAGGTTTTTGTGGGGTCCATAATACTATGTGAAAAGCAGCGTGGGGGCTTTTTGGAGGGCTAGTGGGGGCCATTATAGATTGTAGAGAGGTGTGGGGGCCATTATTCGTTATGTAGGCCCATTATGTTGGATGGAGGACTGTAGAGGAAGCCACTGTTAGGGTATCAGTGTTTGTTGGGCACTTTTGTTCGCATCATTCTTTATGGGTGCAATGAAAGATGAAGCTAGGGCTTCAGTGGGAGGAAAATTACTTTGTAAGGTCTGCCATGTTGTGAGATATGCTCTTCTGTGACCCCACTAAATATTAATTTTTATTTCTTTTTTTGGTTGAAGGCCAAATTAGAACTTTTGCTATGGGGCCCAGTGATTACTATGTATACCTCTGTCCGAAAGTATTTGCAGACCAGAATCTTATCATGTTAGGTAAACTATAATATCATTGTGGTTAATAGTTACACAAAACTATCATTGAATACCCACACCCCTACCCTTAAACCAGAATATATTCCTGGTTTAAAGGGTTAATGAAGATTTTTCATCAGACATCCCCATTAGTGATCATAATAAAGGTCTCATCATGGATGAACTCAATGGAGAAGAAATCTATATATATAAAAATGAGTGTATGTATGTGTGTGTGTATCGGCCATGCCCACTCCACATAGCAACCTATCACTAAGCATCTTTCATTTCACCAGAGCTGTTTAACCCCTTAGCGACAGAGCCAGTTTGCAGCTTAATGACCAGGCCAATTTTTACCATTCTGACCACTGTCACTTTATGAGGTTATAACTCTGGAACGCTTTAATGGATCCCGCTGATTCTGATGTTTTTTCGTGACATATTGTACTTCATGTTAGTGGTAAAATTTCTTCGATAAGTCTTGTGTTTATTTATGAAAAAAACGGAAATATGGCGAAAATTTTGCAATTTTAAAACTTTAAATTTTTATGTCCTTAAATCAGAGAGATGTGTCACACAAATTTCTTAATAAATAACATTTCCCACATGTCTACTTTACATCAGCACAATTTTGGAAGCAAAATTTTTTTTTGTTAGGAAGTTATAAGGGTTAAAAGTTGACCAGCAATTTCTCATTTTTACAACAAAATTTACAAAACCATTTTTTTAGGCACCACATCATATTTAAAGTCATTTTGAGGGGTGTACATGACAGAAAATACCCAAAAGTGGCACCATTCTAAAAACTAGACCCCTTAAGGTGCTCAAAACCACATTCAAGAAGTTTATTAACCCTTTACGTGCTTCACAGAAACTAAAGCAATGTGGAAGGAAAAAATTAACATTTTAATTTTTTTTTGCAAAAAATTTACTTCAGAACCAATTTTTTTTATTTTCACAAGTGTTAAAAGAGAAAATCAACCACAAAATTTGTTGTACAATTTCTCCTGAATACGCCGATACCCGATATGTGGGGGTAAACCACTTTTTCAGCACACGGCAGAGCTTGCAAGGGATGGAGCGCCGTTTGACTATTTCAACGCAAAATTGGCTGGAATTGAAATCGGATGCCATGTTGCGTTCGGAGAGCCCTTAATGTGCCTAAACAGTGGAAACCTCCAACAAGTGACCCATTTTGGAAACTAGATCCCTTAAGGAACTTATCTAGATGTGTGGTGACCACTTTGAACCTTCAAGTGCTTCACAGAAGTTTATAACGTAGAGCCGTGAAAATAAAAAATCAATTTTTTTCCACAAAAATGATCTTTTCGCCCCCAAATTTTTATTTTTACAAGGGTAACAGGAGAAATCATACCCCCACAGTTGTTGTGCGATTTGTCCTGATTACGCTGATACCCCATATTTGGGGGGGGAACCACTGTTTGGGCGCATGAGAGAGCTTGGAAGGGAAGGGTGCCATTTTGGAATACAGACTTTGATGGAATGGTCTGCGGGCGTCATGTTGCGTTTGCAGAGCCCCTGATGGGCCTAAACAGTGGAAACCCCCCACAAGTGAACCCATTTTGGAAATTGGACCCCCCAAGGAGCTTATCTAGATGTGTGGTGAGCACTTTGAACCCCCAAGTGCTTCACAGAAGTTTATAAACGCAGAGCCGTGAAAATAAAAAGTCTTTTTTATTTCCACAAAAGTGATTTTTTTAGGCCCCAATTTTTAGACCCGCAAAGTTGGTAAATAGTGGAAACCCCTCAATTCTTGCTCCAACCCTAACCCCAACACACCCCTAACCCTAATCCCAACCCTAACCCTAATCCCAACCCTAATCCCTAACCATAATTCTAACCCTAATCCTAGTTCGCCCTAACCCTAATTCTAACCCTAGCCTTAACCCTAGCCCTAACCCTAGCCCTAACCCTAGTCCTAACACCTAGCCCGAACCCTAGCCCTAACCCTAGCCCTAATGGAAAACTGAAAAAAAAAATATTTTCTCTATTTCGTTATGTTGGCCTAACTAAGGGGGTGATAAACGGGAGGGTTATGTACTATTTTTTTTATTTTGATCACTATGATAGTTTATCATAGTGATCAAAATGAATGAATGGAATCTGCCAGCCGGAGCCAGCAGATTCCCGGCGGGCGCACTGCGCATGCGCCCGCCATTTTCTTCCGGATCCAAGATGGCGGCGCCCATCGGAGGACGCCGGCGGGACGCGGGACCACCGGGAGGGGACCCTGGACCACGGAGAGGTACCGGGGGGGGATCGGGGACCCTAGTTCTCTCTCCTCTGATGTGCGATCACATCAGAGGGAAGGGAATGCAAAATCGCGGCTTTTTTTTTTTTGCGGTCGCCGTTATAGGGTTAGTAACGGCGATCGCAAAAGCGGGGTCGGTTAAAAACCGACCGATTCACGTTCTCTAGGGTCTTGGCTACCCCCGGCTGCCGAGACCCCAGAGAAAATCCGACACGGGGGGCGCTATTCACTTTCTCCACAGCGCTGTGAATTAGCGGCTATGTGGTTTATGTACACTTAATTACCGCCATTAAAAGGCGTATCGGCGGTCGCTAAGGGGTTAAAAGAAGCTGAGCCGTGATTGGTTGCTATGAGCAACAGTTTTCCTTGTAGACACTTGTGATAACTGAGGCCTATTATTCTTATCATTTCTATGGTGTTATCGTCCGTCTGTAAAGCTGGAAATGACACAATTTATTACCGTGCCGACACAGACCACCCTCTGACACAGACTGCAGGGGCAGCCCAGGGGGAGCCTGGTATCACACAGGATAGGATTAGATACATAGCCCAGTATCACACAGGATAGGATTAGATACACAGCTCAGCAAACAGTATCACACAGGATAGGATTAAATACACTGCTCAGCAGACAGTAACACACAGGATAGGATTAGATACACAGCTCAGCAGACTATCACACAGGATAGAATTAGATACACAACTCAAGGAGAGGACTTTTTCATTCCAAGAATTCCACTCATTCCATCTGATTTACGTTTTGATTCTAAACGCCTCCAGTTTCCACTTCGACTGGCATTTGCAATGTCCATTAACAATGCTCAAGGACAGTCCTTGAAAATAGAAGGGATTGTTTTGCAATCTCCATGCTTTTCTCATGGTCAACTTTACTTGGCCTGTTCAAGAGTTGGAACTGCCAAAAATCTGTTTATCTTTGCACCAAAAGGAAAAACCAAAAATGTTGTTTAAAAACACTAACAATACTTAGGTAATTGTTTAGTTAATTTGTGTTGCAAATCTGTAGTGTTGAATATATGATGTGAAATGTTTTTATGTGCAATATAATCATTATAATTTGTTATAACTAACCACAGTTAGTTACTATGCCTGGGCAACGCTGGGCTCTTCAGCTAGTAACTACATAATTTTATATACTGTATACCATGTTATATCTCTATATGTCCATATTATTTCTTATAGTGAAGAAGAAAATGAAGAAGAGCATGATGGAGATGTCAGGTATGTAGAGAGAGTTAAGGAGTTGTGATAATATGGATAATGATGGACGTACAGCATGGCCTCACATATACCCAGCTGCTGATGTAACAGCTTCTGGTGGAGCTGGTCATGATGTATACCAGTGATGATGCATGAGAGAACTACATGAGCAGTTGCCCTGGCAACAAAGTTTTTGAGAGCGCAAATTTCTCATTTCCACCCTGTCAAACGAGCAGCAATGCCTATGCAGAGCACAGAAAGCAAGATGCACTTTGCATAAACAGCCACCAGAGTGACAACATTACCATTATTGAAATGAGCTTTGTCATCTTGGTCTCTGCCTATGCAGAGTGCAGCAGCAAATAACAAACTCAACTTCTCTTACAGACCAGACAATTTTGAAACATTTATCTAGGATTATTCAGTACTCTACCACTTATTGTAAATGTAGAGAATGAAAAGGAGATGCGTATTCCACAATCACAGATCATTCCACATAGAATTCTGATACTTGTGTTACTACTTTACATAGAGGAATATACTTATATTCCACAACACATTTCTTACTATCTGAGAGAATCTTAAAAACAGGACTGTAAACCATAAAGAATATAATATTTGTGATATTTAAAGGGAAGGTGCCGTGTTTTTTCATAATTTAATGTAAAAAAGAAAATAATATAAACATATATTGTCCCCTAAGCTTGACTCTGGTGTGTATGGTTTTTTTTTTTACTGTATTAATGCAGCCACTGGGGGCTGCCATCTTACCTTTCTGGCTGCTGAACGACACTTTCCATGCTCATTTACGGCAGTCCCTGGGCATAAGAGACAAGAGTCGGCTTCCGACCCTATCTGTATCATTGCAGCAGCATCAGCTGTGAACTGGGCACGCCTCTGTGGGCAGCTGTAGGTGTGGCCAGGCGCCATTTTATTAGAGCCCAGTGCTTTCCTTTTAGCTCCATTTACACTCTATTGCATGCCCTGGATGCTGTACTGTTCCAGCATAACAGGGCTTGGATGTTCACTCTGCACATACCAGCTGCAGGAGAGGATACAGGACGAGCTCCTGGAGACCGAGCTGCTCTTTCCAAAACACCCGACCAGCTGCAGCCCCTGCTCTTGCAAAACATAGGAGGAGCTGCTCCCTGCTCTTTCAAAACACTTGGCCATCTGCTGGACATCTAATCCTCTCCTGTGTGATACTGACTGCTTAGCCGTGTATCTAATCCTCTCCTGTGTGATACTGTGTGCTGAGCCGTGTATCTAATCCTATCCTGTGTGATACTGCCTGCTGAGTCGTGTATCTAATTCTCTCCTGTGTGATACTGACTGCTGATCCGTATATCTAATCCTCTCCTGTGTGATACTGACTGCTGAGCCCTGACGAAGCCACCTAGTTGTGGCGAACACGCGTCGGGCATCTCCACAAGCTCCCCCAGCAACTGATATCCCCATGTTACGGCATTCAGCCTTCTTTTTGGCGTGATGGGTATTTTTTAGCCTTATTGGCTTCTTGTATCTACCTGGTGATACTTTATTGACCTTTTTGGTAGTTTGTTTCTGTTCCCTTTTGATGGAGTACTCTGCTTTATTTATGGCGATTTGAAACATTGGGACCATTTATCTAAGCTACATTATAATAATCTATATCTACATATAGGGGACAGATGAATTACCTTATAAATAATTTTGAGGTTGAATTATGCCGAGTGCCTATTGCATGTATGTGTATCTGTTACATTTAAGGATATATTGATTTATATGATATCTGATAATATATATAGCCGTTGTGCAATATTGAGTCTTGTTGGAGTTATATAGCTCTATTGTGTGCTAAATAGGGTTTAATTATTGTCATTTTTTGTGACTTTTAAATGTTTTTAATTTTGGTTTTGTCTTTTTGTATCTAATAAACTTATATTAAATTTATTCGGGTGATCCTGGTTCTAGTCTGTAGCTTTTTCTTCTAATTTACTGATGAGCCGTGTATCTAATCCCTCTCCTGTGTGATACAGTCTGCTGATCCGTGTATCTAATCCTATCCTGTGTGATACAGTCTGCTGATCTGTGTATCTAATCCTATCCTGTATGATACTGTCTGCTGAGCTGTGTATCTAATCCTATTCTGTGTGATACTGTCTACTGATCCGTGTATCTAATCCTATCCTGTGTGATACCGTCTGCTGAGCCGTGTATCCAACCCTATCCTGATACTGACTGCGGAGCCGTGTATCTAATCCTATCCTGTGTGATACTGACTGCAGAGCCGTGTATCTAATCCTATCCTGTGTGATACCGTCTGCTGATCTGTGTATCTAATCCTATCCTGTGTGATACAGTCTGCTGATCCGTGTATCTAATCCTATCCTGTGTGATACTGACTGCGGAGCCGTGTATCTAATTCTATCCTGTGTGATACTGTCTGCTGATCCGTGTATCTAATCCTATTCTGTGTGATATTGACTGTGGAGCCGTGTATCTAATCCTATGCTGTGTGATACCTTCTGCTGAGCTGTGTATCTAATCCCAACCTGTGTGATACAGTCTGCTGATCTGTGTATCTAATCCTATCCTGTGTGATACAGTCTGCTGATCCGTGTATCTAATCCTATCCTGTATGATACTGTCTGCTGAGCTGTGTATCTAATCCTATTCTGTGTGATACTGTCTACTGATCCGTGTAGCTAATCCTATCCTGTGTGATACCGTCTGCTGAGCCATGTATCCAACCCTATCCTGTGTGATACTGACTGCGGAGCCATGTATCTAATCCTATCCTGTGTGATACTGACTGCAGAGCCGTGTATCTAATCCTATCCTGTGTGATACCGTCTGCTGAGCTGTGTATCTAATCCTATCCTGTGTGATACAGTCTGCTGATCCGTGTATCTAATCCTATCCTGTGAGATACTGTCTGCTGAGCTGTGTATCTAATCCTATGCTGTGTGATACCTTCTGCTGAGCTGTGTATCTAATCCCAACCTGTGTGATACAGTCTGCTGATCTGTGTATCTAATCCTATCCTGTGTGATACAGTCTGCTAATCTGTGTATCTAATCCTATCCTGTGTGATACTGACTGCGGAGCTGTGTATCTAATCCTCTCCTGTGTGATATTGACTGCTGAGCCGTGTATCTAATCCTCTCCTGTGTGATACTGACTGCTGAGCCGTGTATCTAATCCTCTCCTGTGTGATACTGACTGCTGAGCCGTGTATCTAATCCTCTCCTGTGTGATACTGACTGATGAGCCGTGTATCTAATCATCTCCTGTGTGATGGTGACAGCTGAGCTGTGTATCTAATCCTCTCCTGTGTGATACTGACTGCTGAGCCGTGTTTCTAATCCTCTCCTGTGTGATACTGTCTGCTGAGCTGTGTATCTAATCCTATCCCATGTGATACTGTCTGCTGAGCCGTGTATCTAATCCTATCCCGTGTGATACTGCTCCCCTGAAATAATCTGTGCTGCTGTCACCCTGCTGGTTTTATGTGTGATCTACATGGTGGTATTGTGTATTATCTATATGGCGGCATTATGTGTGAACTATATGGTGGTATTATGTGTGAAGTATATGGCGGTATTATGTGAGAACACTATGGCAGTATTATCTGCAGGAATGGGACCCATTCTAGGGTGGTTCTGGCTGAGCACCTGCACACGGGTCAGGGGTAATAAATGCAGTCAGGGGAGGGCTGGTGAGGCAGCTGAAGAGAGGGGTCTCATTTTTATCGTTACTGTATGGCTACATTCCCCCCCCAGCCTGCTTCCCAGCGTCACCCCGGACTGCGCCTGTCGCCTCGCTGTCACACATCGCCAGGACAGGATCTGAGGAGGGGAATGGGGTCTTTGCATGCAAGGTCTGGATCAGAACTGGCCATCAATCAGCAGAAATGTTTCCTGGATTTCTGTGGTGCTGTCACCCTGCTCCTCCCCCATATATCTCCCTCTGTGCCCCCCATAGACCAGCACACTGCTCTCCTCAAATACTCTGTGCTGCTGTCACCCTGCTCCCAGAATCCTTCCTGCCTGCCATCCTCGGTGACAGAAGACCACATTCCTCTCCTGGCAATGTGTGAAAGCGAGGCGACGGGCCTGATATATGGTGGAAGGAGCTGGGTGACAGCAGCACAGAGTATTTCAGGAGAGCAGTGTGCTGGTCTATGGGGGGCACCCTGTTTGGTGCCAGGGATTGTACATAGAATGCTGTGTTTTATACACCTGGATGGACCGTCTGTTTGTCTGCTCCACAGAAATCCAGGAAACATTTCTGCTGATTGATGACCTGTTCTGATCCAGACTTTACATACAAAGACAGTCAGGAACTTTGCCCCATCAAAATGGCTGATCACTGTGTTCCTACATGTCATCCTCGCTTTTCCCTTAGCAAACACCCAGAAGGGGAGGAGAGGAGTGACATCACACCTATGTCAGCAGATTCCGCCCATAATTACTGCAGGGCAGTAATGTGAGCTAGTTGTACACTAGGTTTTTGTGCCAAATTTATTCGGACTCCCATGACAGCACCACGAGAGAGGGGATCCGCCCTATAGGAACAGGAAACCTACAGATACAAAAAGGGCGGCACCTCTCCCATGCATCAGTTGGTTTCCTGTTCCTGAGGGACGGGATCCTACAGAAGAACCGGATGCCAGGCCGGCCAGCCGATACCGGTAGCGAGGGGGTCTCCTACCTCGGCCTGGTGTGGATCTCCTGGAGGACGCCACGGTGGCCCAGGATGGGTGTCACGGCGGTGGCGTGTGCAGCAGGGAGCGGCGTCCGGAGGATGTCCGTCTCCGGAATTAGGCCGCCGCCGGTAAGTATATTCCCCCCGGGGGTTCCTGGCTCTGGCAGCGCAGGTACGACGGCAGCGCTGTGCAGGGGGCTGCGACCGGGTGGCGCTGCTTCCGGGGCTCCCGGGCGTCCCACGTGACTTCCGGTGTTTCCCGGGGTAGCGGTGGCGTCAGGGGGCGGGCGGAGGATGCGCTTCCGGGTCAGCGCGCCACTGCGCATGCGCGAGGATTCCAAAATGGCGGCGCCCATTGGAAACACCGATGGCGCCGGGTCCGGCGCCAGCTGGGGTAGGGAGCCCCGTTAAGGGGGGGGAGGGGCGCGGCATGGATACTGCTGACTGGAGGAGGGGTATTTAGGCGGGACCCTGGCAGGGTACCTTGCCTTGGCCACATTACTACATGCAGCAGTGTACAGCAGCAGCAGTGGTAATGGAGAGTGATCGAGAGCAGCAGCAGCAGCAGCAGCAGCGGCAGAAGCAAGGGCGACAGCAGCGGCAAACATCACTGCCGCCCCTGGATGACCTTCGGCAGGTCAAACAGAAAAAGAAAGTGTCCCGTGACAGTAATACGGGACAAAGTGACCAGTCCACTCGTAAGAGCTCCTCCAGGCAGACAGGAGCATCGACCGAAAGAAATCCCCCTCGTTCTCCGGTACTTGAGTGTGGCACTGGTAAGTGATCTTCGTGAAAGTTCACTCAGTGACGGGACCCCCCTTCTGTGTTTTTTTCTAGGGGAAAAAAGCTACAAGTAAAAATAAACATAGGGAATGCGCACTCTGTGCATGCCCATTACCGGACGCGTGCCTCAAAAGATTGTGCCCCCCCTGTATTCAGCAGACGGTGGCAGAAGAGTCGCCCGCAGTAGCGGCGAGTTTAAGGGACATTGTCAGGGCAGAAATGAGGGAAACCCTAAAGTCCTTGTCCCAGCCGCAAAGTCTAAAGGGCGAGGTCCCGGCGGAGTCTGATTCCTCGGTAGAGTGGAGAAAAAGCAGAGACTCCCAGGCTTCATCTCCCTCGTCCTCCTCAGGAGAAGAGGACTCGGGGCGATTTTGTCTGCCTCTTGACCGGGTAGACAAGCTGGTCAAAGCAGTCAGAGGGACAATGGAGGTAGAGGAGCCTAAGCCCCATTTGTCCATGCAGGATGTCATGTTCTGTGGGCTGGAACAGAGGAAGAGGAGAGTCTTTCCGTTAAATCAAAAGATACAGGATCTGATCCACAGAGAGTGGAAAAAAACGGACAAAAGAGGGTCGCTACCACCAGCCCTCAAACGAAGATACCCCTTCGACGATCCGACAGTAAGTTCTTGGGACAGAGCCCCCAAATTAGACGCAGCCATTGCAAAGGCATCAAAAAAATCCTCGCTCCCCTTTGAGGACATGGGATCCCTTAAAGATCCCCTAGACAGGAAGGCTGATACTTTCCTGAAAAACACCTGGGAGATGGCGGCCGGGTCCTTAAGACCAGCAGTGGCTTCAACGTGCACGGCCAGGTCCATGATGGTCTGGTTGGACCAGTTGGAGTCACAACTAAAACAGGGTACATCAAGACAGACAATTCTTGGGGCCCTACCGACCATCCAGGAGGGAGCAGCCTTCCTAGCAGATGCCTCAGCCGATGCAGTGAGAATGGCCGCCAGAGCAGCAGGTCTCTCTAATGCAGCTCGCAGAGCCCTGTGGCTAAAGTGCTGGCAGGGAGACATCCAGTCCAGAGCAAAGCTCTGTGCGATTCCATGTGAGGGCGAATATTTGTTTGGAACTGTCCTAGACAAGCTGCTTGAGAAGGCAGGGGACGACAAGAAAAGATTCCCAAACCTTTCGTCAGCGTCCTACCGTCGTCCATTTGGTAGAAGGAGATTTGGCCAGGGGAGAAGGCGCAACTCTTCGCCTGTTAGAGATCGGCCCAGATGGGAAGACAGAAGGAGATGAGGTACGGGCTATATGTTCACACGCTCGTCGAGAGATCAAAAGAGACCAAATCAATAACTAGAAGTTCCCGTGGGGGGTAGACTGTCATCCTTCTTCCCGGCATGGTCACAGATTACGAATAGTGATTGGGTGCGTAAGGTAATATCCACCGGGCTTAGGTTGGAATTTACCCAGATCCCGCGGGACACCGTTAAACTAACCCCTTTAAGATCTTCTCATCTCGAACAAGCGGCTTTAGAAGCGGAAGTCTTGAGCCTATGCCAGAAAAATGTCCTGGTAGAGGTTCCAGAAGCTGAAAGGGGAAGAGGGTTTTACTCTCCCCTGTTTCTAATCCAGAAACCTGATAACACATTCAGAACGATTATAAACCTTCGTTCCCTTAACGAGTTTTTGATTAATCATACATTCAAAATGGAGTCCATTAATACAACAATAAAAATATTGTTTAAAGGTTGTTTTATGGCAGTCATAGATTTGAAAGACGCGTACTATCATGTACCTATCCATACAGACTTCCAGCAGTTCCTGAGGGTGGCAGTTTCAGTAAAGGGCACAGTGCGTCATTTTCAGTATAGAGCCCTTTCCTTTGGTCTCTCAGCAGCACCCAGGGTTTTTACAAAGATAGTGGCCGAAGTTATGGCTCACTTACGGGAGGTTGACGTCTTAATCATTCCATATTTAGACGATTTCTTGATTGTAGGAAAATCGGTGGGTCATTGTAAATCCCAGATAGAAAAAGCTAGATCCAGGTTAGAAAACCTGGGATGGATTTTAAACTACGAGAAATCCCGACTCCAGCCCTTAAAAATACAGAAATTTTTAGGGTTAGTACTAAATTCAGAGACTCAGCGGTGCCTGCTGCCACTAGATAAATTACAAAAGATACAGGAGCAGGTTCTTCGGGCAATTGATAATCCATCTATGACCCTCAGACAGGCCATGTCCCTGTTAGGCTCTCTAACGTCGTGCATCCCAGCAGTAAGGTGGGCACAGTTCCATACCAGACCCCTTCAAAACGACGTCTTGGTTAATAGCAGGGCCCTTGGAGGCTCCTTACAAGGTCGGATGTGGCTAAGCCCCTCAACTGTTACATCACTGAGATGGTGGCTTGATAGCGAGAACCTAGCGTCAGGGGTGCCCTGGATAACACAGATAACCTGTATTATAACCACAGACGCAAGTTCCTTCGGTTGGGGAGCCCATATGGGGGACATAGTGTTACAGGGACAGTGGGATTCTGATTCTGATATCTCATCCAACCAGAGAGAGCTATTGGCGATAGAACGGGCAGTCAAGAAACTCATTATCTACCTACAGGGCCATCATGTGAGGATACACTCGGACAACCAGGTAGCGGTAGCATATGTCAACCACCAAGGTGGGACCCGCTCCAGCGCTCTGATGCAGATAACAGAACGGCTCCTCCAGATAGCAGAGAAAAATTGTCTATCTTTAACCGCGCTCCACATCAGCGGAAAGGACAACGTAAGAGCAGACTTTTTAAGCCGCAAGGCTCTAAGACAAGGAGAATGGGCTTTGAACAAAGATATTTACCACCAGATTGTCCGCAGATGGGGTCAGCCAGAGGTAGACCTCTTTGCCACCAGAAAAAACAGAAAAGAAAGATTGTTCTGCTCTCTGAACCCCAGGGAAAATCCCCTGGCGGTGGATGCCCTCCTGATAAGATGGGACTTTTCTCTGGCATACGCCTTCCCACCATTGAATCTTCTTCCTCTGGTAGTCAGGAAGATCAGAGAGGATCGGGCAAAAGTCATACTGATTGCCCCCTTTTGGCCCAGGAGGACCTGGTTCGCGTGGTTGAGGACCATGTCGGTAGGCGATCCCTGGGTACTGCCGAACCTTCCGGATCTCCTCTACCAGGGGCCAGTCAGCCACCCACAAGTAGCGGGACTTCATTTGACGGCGTGGTATTTGAAAGGTCACTATTAAAAGATAGAGGGTTCTCCAAGAACTTAATTGACACCCTCCTAAAAAGCAGAAAATTAACTACCACTAATATCTATGCTAGGACCTGGAAACGCTTCCTGTCCACCTTTCACTTTGACATCAGAGACGGAATTCCCACGAAACATATTCTGGAATTTCTCCAGAAAAGTTTCGAATTGGGTCTCTCCACAAGTACGCTAAAAGTACAAGTTTCAGCCTTAGGGGCCCTGTTTGCAGGTGATATTGCAAAAGATTATTGGGTAGCAAGGTTCATCAGAGCAGCGGCCAGATCGAGACCTATACACAAAAACAGATGCGTGCCGTGGGACTTAAACCTAGTCCTTACAGCCATGACGGAAAGTCCGTTTGAACCTTTAGATTCCGCCTCACTAAAGATTATATCTCTTAAGACAGCATTTCTGGTAGCAATAACATCCGCACGTAGGGTGAGCGATATACAGGCACTTTCCAGATTGCCCCCTTACACAGAGTTCTTACAGGATAGGGTAATCCTAAGGCCAGATCCAGCATACCTTCCCAAGGTAGCAACACAATTCCACAGGACACAGGAGATAGTTCTGCCTTCCTTCCTCCCTAATCCAACCAACCCTAAAGAGCAGAAACTCCAGGCGTTAGATATTAGGAGATGCTTACTGACATATTTAGCAGCCACGGATCCTTGGAAGAAGGAGAACGCATTATTCCTATCCTTCCAAGGTCCCAGGAAAGGATACAGAGTATCAAAACGCACATTAGCAAGGTGGATTAGGGAGGCTATCTCTCTTGCCTACACAGCAGGTGGCGGCCCAGCTCCACAGAATCTGAGGGCACATTCCACTCGGGCCATGGCATCATCCTGGGCGGAAAGAGCTGGAGTATCTATTGATTAAATATGTAAGGCGGCCACCTGGTCATCTCCTTCCACCTTTTTTAACCACTATCGGTTAGACATGGGTGCCTCCTCAGACCTCACCTTCGGGCTAAGGGTGCTGCAGGCTGTAGTCCCTCCCTAAGTTAGTTTACATCTCTGTAATTCTCTCGTGGTGCTGTCATGGGAGTCCGAATAAAGTATTAAGTTACGTACCGGTAACAGTATTTTTCGGAAGCCCATGACAGCACCCTTAGTTCCCTCCCTTGTTCACATATAGGGGTGCACTCCTTTAGAAGATTGTTCATAAAATCACCTTATGTGGGAGATGGTATAAAATAATTCTGGTAAATAGGGTAGATAGGTTGTATATATCATATGTTGTGTACTAACCATGGTAGCCTCTCAAGCTCTGTAATCCAACTGACGCATGGGAGAGGTGCCGCCCTTTTTGTATCTGTAGGTTTCCTGTTCCTATAGGGCGGATCCCCTCTCTCGTGGTGCTGTCATGGGCTTCCGAAAAATACCGTTACCGGTACGTAACTTAATACTTTCAGTAACTGCTCCCCCTAGTGTTAACAAGTGGAAATGCCAAACTTTTTAAAATTGTTTTTCATACTTTACATTTACAAAATTAAAAACAAATGATAATATTTTTTAAAAAAATGTAAACACTAATTCTTTACATTTTTTCAATTTTTGAAAAAATTTTTTGGGGATGGCACCTTCCCTCCTTTAATATGTTTAGTCCTCTGAGAAACCGCCTCTTCTACAACAGGATTAAGGCTCAGTGATAACTTAGGTACTTAATATATTGTAGTACAAAAACTGAAATGTTTATAAATGTAACACTTTCTAACTTTTTTTATATTTACATGTCTGATCTCATCAAAGAGCAGAAAAAAAGTAGAAAGTCAAAAAGCAAACCATAATTACATAGGGTTTATTTTGCTCAAAATACAAAGACACATGCTTGTCTAACAAGAAATTCAATACTGGTCTAGGGAGTGCTAATAATGGGTTCTGGGGCGCAAAATACTGCCTTGCCCAAGGTATTGGCAATTATATTGGCAAAAGCTGAGCTGGGCAGTGCAGCTGATAACCAGCTGCAGAGGTCACCTTGAATATGAAGAGCAGTGGGTGTAACACAGGGCAGCCGTCATCTTACCATGTGGTGTTACCTCTTCATTCCAATGTATTGTGAGTCCTGCTCTTTCCCCTGGCAGAGCTGACACTAGAGGTATCTCTGCTCACTGAGAACAGGAGGATGCTGCGTGCATTGTTACTAAAGCCTATCGGCCTAGCCAATCGCTGCAAACGACTTTCGACTAACCTCTGCACTAATCCGTACCTCCCACTCCCGACTCCAAGACTTTTCCCGTGCTGCTCCTATCCTCTGGAATGCCCTACCCCAAGAAATTAGGACTAACCACAATTTGCATAGTTTTAGGCGCTCCCTCAAAACACATTTGTTCAGAGCGGCTTATCACGCTCACTAATCAAAGTCATTCTATGTGTAAGTGTGCGTGTGTAGCAAATTCACTATATCCATCCATCCTTCACTCCCTCAAGATGGCTGGACCTTCATTGTAAAAATACAATTGTAAATACACCCCTGTACTCTGTATCTCCCCCACCTCATTGTAGATTGTAAGCTCTCACAAGCAGGGTCATCTTATTTCATCTTATTTTGCTTTAATTATTGTATTGTTAACGTTGTTACTTATGGCTTGTGTTTTGAAACTGTTAAACTGTAAAGCGCTGCGGAATATGTTGGCGCTATATAAATAAAGATTATTATTTATTAAAGCATCCTAAAGCATTTTTTTTTCATTTGTGTGCTGGGTGGCTTGGCTCCCCCTCTCCTCACAGCGCAAGTGTAGCTGTAAAAGAAACTTTGCGCTTGATATCTCTATATATAGAAATGAATGTATGTGTGTGTCACCAACCAATCACGAAGCATCTTTCATTTCACCAGAGCTGTTCAAAAGAAGCTCAGCTGTGACTGGTTGCTATGATCAACAGTTTTCTCACTGCATGACAACACCTCAGCAGACACTGACATGGTGGGAGAAATCTAGCGTCCCCAGGAACATAAGCTCCAGCCATTGTCTGCCCCCCAGAAAGGAGCACAGAGCACATGACAGAAATGAATCTCCTCTCCCGTGGATCAATGGTATGTAAGTTAGGGCAAATCCACTCAGCGTTTTGGTACTGACCCCAGGCCTTTCTTAAAGGGATCTCCGGTATGGAAAGCAGGGTAAGTCCATCCAGTGCTTTGGTTCTGACCCCATGCCTCTCTTAGGGTAAGTGCACATGTTGTGGATTGTGCTGCTGATTTTTCTGCCCGGATTTGGCAAAATCCGCAGGTAAATCCGCAGGTCAAAAGACCTGCGTTTTATCGGCCCAGGATAAACACTGATACCCTTTACCCCTATACAGGGATCTAGATTTACAACAGAGCCCAGGAGGTAGCTGTCTGAATATGAGCAGCGGCCAGAGCAGGACGGTCGTCAGAGTGAAGTACAAAAACGGCAGGCAATAGCAGAGTCAAATTCAGGCCAAGGTCAGAGTCAAAAACCAGGAGGGAGGCAGAGGTACAGAATCGTTAGGAAGTAACAGAGTCAGAATATCCAGGCCAAGGTCACAAACCAGGAGAGTAGCAGAAGTACAGAATTGTCAGGCAAAAGAGGGGTCAGAAATCCAGGCTGAGGTCAGAGTCAAACAGAAATCAATCACTAAGTAACACACAGGGGAACCAAGAATATATCCGGCGGCTTGCAAGACCAGTCCCAAGGTATTTGAGGAATCAGGTCATCCCTCACAGGTTCCTGGACTGGTGATGTCATTAGGGCCGCCCCCAGGACCAGGCCAGATGGTGATGCAGTAACCCCCTGATGACTGACAGAGGGGCGGAGCCTGCGCCCACCAGATGCCTGCGCAGGAGCCACTTCTCTGTCACCACCATAACTTCCCAGTGGCCGAGGCAGGAACAGCCGTCCCAGAGTCTGACGGTGAAGTGGCGGTCCGGCGCCTCCTAGTGGCCGTGACCGGAACAGCAGGCCTCGAATCCAACGGTGACGTGACAGACCGGCGCCTCCTAGTGGCTAAAGCTGGGACCATAGGCCCTGAGTCTGACGGCGACGTAATAGAACCACGACGCCTCCCAGTGGCCGAGGCAGGAACAGCCGTCCCCGAGTCTGACAGCGAAGTGGCGGTCCGGCGCCTCCTAGTGGCTGCGACCGGAACAGCAGGCCCCAAATCTGACGGAGACGTGACAATATGCAGATCGGGTATTTTTTGGACCTCCTGGGAGGAGGCTATATACCACATATTGTATTGTACAGTGCAGTGAACATCCTACAGTGAAATGCCCATTTTATGTATGACAGTCTTATCTCCCATAGTCATGCTCATAAGGTTAAGAGGCGGGGACTATCTCTGTATTTGCCTGGATGCTTTACTTATGAGTATAGATAAAAGCGCACTTTGGTAGGGTGACACTGAGGAATAGCGCTGAAAAAAAGATTCCATAAGGTAAGTGTAGATGTTGGCTTAAATAAAGTGCAACGAAGACCAGTAGCCATATGGATTACCTGCGATGGTGGCCCCTTCTGGCGTGCGGTCTGTACCGCTGTATGTGGAGGACGCCATGCTTAATTATGTGCTTCCGGGTTTTTAACCCGGCGGGGTGATGCAATGTACCTCTTTATCGCGTTCATGTGATAATGGTAATGGCGCCTGTGCTGTAATAAAACCAGACTCTTAGGCCGTGTTTATGTGGTCATGGTAACGTCGCCTGCGCTCTAAGTAAGCAGTCGCTTAGTCAGGCCGCGTCACAGTGGTCATATGACCTGGATAAGCGCGCATGCGCTGTCTGGGGGAGAAGAGAGAAGGAAGGCGCTGGTCATTATGTGTGTCAGTACGCATGTCCTGAGAGAGCGCTCAATAGTATATGGGTCACCCTCGCACACCCAGGGCAGCGGTGTACTCGGTACCGGGCCGTTGTCAAGGTGGGAATGTGTCACAGCAGCGGTGACCCGGTCCGTGGCCCTGGGCGCCCAATATCAATGGCGGTGATGTTAATGGTGTTAAAGTTTATTAGAATAGTTCGTGACGCCACCCGTGGTGTTTGGCAAGTAAGATGTTGAGCCAACGCTGCATGCAGATCTGCTGGGACTGGTGGTGTGGTGCAGCAAAGATGGTGTAGCTCCCCACAGGTGAAGCTGGAGTCCCAGGGCAGTGTAGGTGCAATGGATGAGGAGAGGCGCAGAATGGTATGGAGGCTGGTACCCAGGTGTAGTGGTGTGGGAATAACTGGAGGACACCTGAGTATGCGGTTCCAAAGCTTTACTCACTGTTTGCAGTTCACTCAACTGCCTGCCTCCGTACCGTGTTCTCCAGGTCAGGGCTCCAGGCAGGATAGGATTCTCCCTTCCACACTCCGCCAACATGTACCTTACTGAACGACTCCTCCAATGCACCTTTAGGTGCGAAGCACTCCAGTACTTAGTTACCCTAGAATGCCTCTCTCTAGGTGTTCCTAGTCTTTACTTGTATGACAGACAGCTGTAGCCTGCTTCTGGGACTCCTCACTGCGTCCCGGCTCTCTATTCAGTTGCTGTTGTGTCCCAAGTCTATGATGGGAGCAAGGCGTTAGCGGCTCACTACTCCTCCGGTGTCTGTTGCCGGATATAAAGATCCAATCAACCTCGGGGACCGGGCCCCGGCCTTTGCGCTCTCTGGACTGGAAGGGTTCTCTATCTTTCTTCAACCAGCTTCCCACCGTCCTTCTATTCTCCGTTCCGATCAGTTCTATCTCTCTTATGGAATCTGTAGTCTCCAGTCTACGTCTCTTTCTCCTTCTCTTCCTTCCCTGGGGAGCTCGTTCCACTAAGACCAGTCCTCAGCCTCTCCTGACTGACTGCCTTCCTCCACCTTGAGCTCCTCTCAGGCTGACCTGCTGTCAGCGTGCTCTCTCTCTCTCTCTCAGACCCTCGTCTGACTGACCTCCTTTTCTGGGCCTCACCCCAGACTGACCTGAACTCCTACACCTTCCCTCTCTTTTATAGCTAACTCCACCCGCCTCCCCAGCACCTCTCGTGTTACGAAGCCAGGGACCACAAAAGGCACCCTATGACCTTTCCAGCATAAAGCATGGATGGGTCCCTGCTGAACTATCCTGTGTGTGGGGTGCAGGTGTGGAGCGTGGTCAGAAGTTCCCACCTTACCTGGATGGTGGGGCACTACACCTTAGGAGAAGGTGCAGTACCTCTGTGGCGACTGAAGCCTCAGGGGCGCCACATATACAGTCATAAATAAACTGTGCTTTAGTATTAGCTGCGCCTGTATTGTAATTGCAAGGGCATTACTTGGAGGCAATGGCTGAATATGCAACTCTAAGTTATAATAGAGTAAAGTAGAATATGAATAAAAATTACATGGCTAAGACATCTGAATCTGCGCTTAGGAGGGCAGAAACACCCTAGGTGTATGTGTACATATATATACACACTTGTTTATCTATGCTCACACTTAGGAGAAATATATATATTTATATATGGAGCACACACTGATAGTGTAACAATTTTAAGCAGTATTATAAAAGCATGTTATGTTTGTACAGTGACCCAATGTAATACAGTCTGTATATATATGTAACGCACTGCACGGACTGGCTGGCACCTCTCCTGACCTGACCATGACAGTGTGATCGATTACTATGCAGCTGTCAAGCTCAGGTCAGGAGAGCCGACAACCAGTGCAAGTTTTACGATGCGATTCTCCCACGAGAAATAAGGCAGTGTGTCTCTGCCCTTAGGCCTATCCTTCACAGCCACGGGAACCTGCCAGTAGCCACAGACCAGATCGAGGGATGAATCTTCCCCGTTTGTTCCAGGGAGAACTCCGTGAGATTTGCTTACATTTCCTCTAGGAGATGGTGGCTGGCTCAGATCTCACCCCTATTTTCCTTTGCGTTAAGGGACATTGACAAAGTCATCAGGTCCCCCTTCACAAGCATCAATTCTATGTCATCAGTCCACATTGTGAGGTCTTGCAGCATTACGTACACTTGAGCTATCGCCTGAATACTTACCCCACTTAAATTTATACAGCGCATGGGTACAGTGGCTAGAGTGCAGGCAACCAACAGTCCTGGGGTTGAGCAAAAAAGGAAAAAAAAAATGCGGCACTCACCAGATTGCAGTGTAACCAGAGTCCTTTATTTTACCATATTCGGCATGGACAACGGTTTTAGGGCAGGTGTCCGTCGTCTGTCTTTGTTCCCCGCATGCCTCTAGGTTCACCTGCCCTAAAAACCGCTGTCCATGCTGAATATGGTAAAATAAAGGACTCTGGTTACACTGCAATCTGGTGAGTGCCGCTTTTTTTTCCTTTTTTGCTGGATTCCTATGTTGTTTATTTCATGCTGAGCACCAACTATTAATTGCAAATTTTTACCGCCACTTGGTCTTTTAAGAAGGGACATGATCAGGACACAGCCAAACAAATACCTGAGTGCCTATCTTTTTTTATTCTACATTTGCAGTCCTGGGGTTGTTTTGTCCCTTTCTGTAGGTTCAATCTGAACATCTACTCCTTCTCATGCCACATGGGCCCACACTGGCATAGTGAGTACGGTCTGCTCTGCTGGTAAGGTCACTGTAGCCTCCAGGAGTACCACCACCTTGCCAAGGTGCTGGGAGGCGGCCGGTAACTTCTGAATCTGACTGACCTGTAGAGCTGCTTGAATACTCTTTTACTTGCATGAGAGTGAGCTGCTCGGGTCCAATTGTTCCTTCGCTGTCTATCGGAGATTAATTGTCCTACTTCTTTCAAGACATTCATCCATAGATGGGTCTCCGTCCTCCGGGCCTTTTACCAACACAATCCCTTTCCTGCTCAGCTCTTTCCCGCACACTCCTACAGCCATCCACAGTGCTCCAGGCAACGGGATGGGCACCTGGGTGGCAGCCACCAGTCAAATGGTTGGTTCCTTTCTGGAAGAGACAACAATTGGGAAGTGAGTTCGGAAGTAGGGCCAATTCTGACTGTATGCCGGGGGTCATGGGATACAGGAGTAGCATGCTGCTCAATTGCTCCACCCAGTCCCACTGCAATAAATTACTTCCTGTAAACATCAGAAGGTTGCTAAGCATAGTCTCCAATGGTATGCTTCCCAGGCAGACTCAGTTATGGACTGATCCTTCATTTCTGCTTTGGAATGTTGCATCCTGCAGACGACGCCAAATAAAAAGCAGGTAATCGGATGCAACACGCAAACAGGGACAAGGTAACCGACTAAACTGTTTATTTCTCCAGAATGGTGGGAAAATGGGGTAACTGTGGCAATGGTGAATGATGTACAACCTGATATTTACAGTATGAAATATACAATTTCAAATATACAATGAATTCTCAGGTTCACTGTAACTGTTATGGTACTCTATCGTTATATAACTTTACAACTGCCTAACAAGGGTAGTAGTCACGGTGCTATGAGAGTCACTGTACTGTCTATTCCTCTGGCAGAGGCTCTAGTGGGGGTCTCCGGTTCTTCCCACTAAGCTGCAAGTCCTCCTGACAAAGCCTGACAGAGTCCACTGGGCCTCTCTCACATCAACCGATCCCATCCAGTATGTTGCACTACCCCAGACCAACCCCTGTACCGTACGCCAGTGCTGGAAGCAATGGCCCGGCTCATTCGTGCCTCTTGTTCACCCTTGCAGCCATCCTTCCCCGAGCGAAGATTCCCAACAAACTTTCGGTGCTTGACCGGCGACAGGTGTCTCACGTACCAAGTGGGATGAGGCTGAGGCTCAGCTTTTGACTAGTGTTGACTGGGCTCTGGATCTTGACCAACGCAGGTCTGATCTTCAGCCTTGACCAGTATTGTCTGGATTCTTGAACTTGCCTGGCGCAGGTCTAGTTCCCAAATATTGCTCTGTATGACCTGGTTCCTGAACTTTGACTGGCGTCATCTAGACTCTGAATCTAGATGTGCCACAACCGCTGGCTCAAACTTTGTCTACCTCGGCACACGTCTTGCCCATCCCTCGTTTTGGCGCTAAATCTCCTCTTGTCTTGGCTCGCTGGCCTCTTATACCAGGAAACTGTGTCATCAAGGTCACCTGACCCCGTGCTCCATTTAAACTTGTCCTTCCTGTAACTCTGCTTATTCTGGTTGGTTCCTCAGGGTCCCGAATGAACAGTATATGGAAGTCCTTATACTGAGATGCCGCAGAGCGCTCAGAATTCTCATCCTTTACTTGACACCCTCTTACAGGTAAACCAGAAAGAATGTAATATAATATGATAAATAATATATGTCCTGTCTGAGGAGCAACTTCTTCCACCACACTGCCTACAAGACAGAGACTAATGGGTAATCGAGTCCTGAAAGGAAAGCAATAGTTCTGAGTTTATAGCTAGGATTCTGCCATTACAGGCCGCAGGTGTCCACATTAATCACAATGAGGTTATTAATAACAGTTTTATATGTCATCTCCACTAGTGATCACAATAAAGATCTGATCGTGGACAAATTCAATGACAGGAGAAATATCTAAGTAATTCTATATATGCCAAGTTATATGTTTATATGTCAGTTGTCTCTAATAGTGGAGAAGATGAAGAAAAAGTTGAGGAGGAGGATGGAGACGTTATATACAGTAAGTGGAAATGTATGGATAATGAGAGGATCATATAGACATTATATATTAAATGAGGGATATACAACATGGCCTCACATATATATGGTCATGACGCATACTGAATTGTATATAGGTTCTATAAGGAGTATGTGTGCTCATAGATACGAGGAGGCATTTTTTTTACTAGTTATCAGAGCAGATATACAAAGATGGTCTCATGTGACAGCTATATATAGTTAACCTTTTCTGTTACATAGAGCCAATAATTTCCCCTATAAGTCTGAACTCAGACGTCTGTGTTTCTTGGTCGGTATTTGGACCACAAGGCCAAAGCCAGACACGGGTCACCTCACCCAAACTTAAGAGGAACATATATGGTTATAAGGCTTTTGAGTTTAGATCTGGGGACCCCAGGCCGGTCCAGATATCATAGTCCACAGACAGATCATGAATTAAACCAGCCTACGAAATATTGACTCTATGACACCATTACACATCACTCTGCCATATGCATTGTTTCTAATTATTAATATTATGTCCATAGTATCCTCACTTTAAATTACCACAGTAGATCTGATGGTGGATGTATTTACTGTCAGGAGAAACATTGATATATTTATTATATGATGTTATATTTCTAATAGAGAAGAAAGTGAAAAACAGCAAGAAGAGGGAGGAAATGAGGAGAAATAGACAACGAGCAAGGAAGCAATTGCGTAAGTGGAAAGACCCCCAACTTAATGACTTGCATGTGTACCGGAGTCCGTGAGATAGTCCTGACCTCCCAGCATGGTCCGAGGATATTACATCTGTCCTGATAGAAGGGATGAAATCATCGATCGTTTCTACCGGACTGGAGAAGCGATCAATGATTGTTTCTCCTGTTTCCTTCTCCTTTGCTGATCATAGAGAATGATATGGGACGTGGCGGCTGTGTGCAGCTATGTTCAGTGTGCTGCTCTTCTAAAGAGAGACTGTCACCCTGAAAATGCAAACTCAGCTGGTTAAAAATATTATTTAGGGGACTAGATGTAAATGTAGTGAGTGACCAGCTTCCAAAAGGAACCGGAAATCAGAGAGTGTCCGCAAGAACACAGAGTAAGTGAGCGCTCCACCTTGTGAGCGCTCGACCATGTGAGTGTGACCATGAGCTCATGCACTGAATTTAGGAAGTGCTCTCTGTGAGAATGCGAGAGAATGCGAGCGCTGTGAATCAAGCTCAAGGATCTCACTGGTAAGTGCAGCGAGCCATGGGTGCGCCAAAGCACCTTCATTTAACATAGTAACATAGTTATTAAGGTTGAAGGAAGACTTTAAGTCCATCTAGTTCAACCCATATCCTATCCTAACTTGCCCTAACGTTGATCCAGAGGAAGGCAAAAAAAACCCATGTGGCAAACAGTAAGCTTCACATTGGGGGAAAAATTCCTTCTCGACTCCACATATGGCAATCAGACTAGCTCCCTGGATCAACGCAATAATAAGGAAATTAGTGTATATACCCTGTAATATACCTTTCAAGAAAGGGATCCAGTCCCTTCTTAAAATTTTAGTGGGTAATCACTCATTACAACACCATATGGCAGAGAGTTCCATAGTCTCACCGCTCTTACGGTAAAGAATCCACGTCTGTGATTATGCTTAAACCTTCTTTCCTCCAGACATAGAGGATGCCCCTTGTCCCCATCACAGGTCTAAGGCTATGTGCACACGTAGTTTTTTGGGTGTGCAGATTTTGGAGAGAAAACCGCAGGTAAATCCGCAGGACAAAAGTCCTGCGGTTTATCTGCGGTTTTGCCCTGCGGTTTTACACCTCAAAATGGATAAGGTGTAAAACTGCAGCGTTTCTGCACCAAACAATTGACATGCTGCGGATTGTAAACCGCAGCATGTGCACTGCGTTTTTTTTCCATTGAAAATAAAGGTACTGTACAACTCAGCAGAATCTTCTACGTTTCTGCAGAGCCAAAACCGCTGCGGAAACGCAGCAGCAGATTTCACTACGTGTGCACATACCCTAAGAGTAAGAAGATCATTAGAAAGCTCTTGGTATTGTCCCCGCATACATTGTAATAAGATCACCCCTAAGCCTTCGATTTTCCAAACTGAATAACCCCAAGGTAATAACCTGTCTTGGTATTGCAGACCCCCCAGTTCCCTAATAACCTTGGACGCGCTTCTCTGCACCCGCTCCAGTTCGGCTATATCTTTCTTATACACTGGAGACCAGAACTGTACGCAGTATTCTAAATGTGGACGCACTAGTGACTTATATAGAGGTAAAATTATGTTCTCCTCATGAGCATCTATGCCTCTTTTAATGCATCCCATTATTTTATTTGCCTTTGCAGCAGCTGCCTGACACTTGCCACTAAATGTGAGTTTGTTGTCCACACATACACCCAGGTCTTTTTCAGTGACAGTTTTGCCCAGTGTTTTACAATTAAGCACATAATTATACATCTTGTTCATTCTACCCAAGTGCATGACCTTACATTTATCCCCATTAAAGCTCATTTGCCATTTATCAGCCCAAGCTTCTAGTTTACATAAATCCTCATGTAATATAAAACTGTCCTCCTCTGTATTGATTACCCTGCAGAGTTTAGTGTCATCTGCAAATATTTGCATTTGGTTTAGATATGAATTTTTCTGCAACTACATCAGTGAAATGTATATTTACTGGTATGATTTTTACTTTATATTTAGGGACTAGTTCCTCTGTATAAATTTTTAAGAACCTTAATTTTCATTTTGGAACTGACAGACTCCGTTTAAAAAATGAGAAGGAAAAATTAAGGGTGAATGTACCCAAAAGCTGTGGCAGTGAGGAAACATCAGACATGCAGCAGAGACCTCACATACCTACATAGGGCATCATGATATCATGGACAAGCTACAATTATTGGGGTCTAATTCTACAATATCTTGTTTTCTTCTTTCTGAACTAGAAGACCGAAAGGCTGGTTCAGGAAATGGATGAGGAACATGTAAGTAACATAAGGACATAACATATTTCCGCCTCAGTCTTATTCTTCTTCTGGTGATCTTTGTTATACATTATTATCAGAGATTTGCAAACGTGCTCGGTGATACTCTGATATCACTTGAGTATCTGGATGATCGGATGTGCTTGGCACTCGGCGTGCATTAGTCGGTGCTTGATTTTGAAACTCGAATCCCCGCCTTGCATGTTTGGTGCCTGTAACACAGCCAATAAGCATGCAGGGATTGCCTATGAGTTACTGTAGCGCCGTAGCCATCTTAGTGGTTGCATTACTGTGATTGGCTGGCCATATGACATCATCAGGGGTTATAAAAGGAAAGGCGCCACCACGCTCAGCACACTGATGCCTAAGCATAACTCAGGGACAGCTGTTATTGGAGGGAGAGAGTGTTTGTCCAGGGCTGTGTGTGCACTCTTGAACATGTAACAAGGACGACCAGGGTGTGGGGTAGTTATGGCCAAGTAACTTAATGGCACAGTCCACAGACAGAATCCACTGAGCAAACGGTCAGCGAGCAGCCCCAGCTCCTTGTACATGAAATAGACAGGACTGACACAGATCCTTCCCACGGGTTACCTATTCTTTCCAGCCACTGTAGTCCGGCTATCAAAATCCAGGGTCACCGCTGTGATCCAATAAGGATAACTTTATCTCACAAATTGCAAACACAGCAGAATACCACAAAAGCACATTTCAGGACTAACAAAGCATAACATATAAAATGTGCAAACAGGGCCGCATGTGCTCCGCGTGGGGGAGGGGCAAACGATGTTCTCTACCACATCCTTACAAACACATCAGAGAGCTCTAGCAGTGATACTGGTGCTGATTCTGAACATTCATACTAACAGCCCTTGTAAGTGCTAAATCTGTGCTTTGCTGTTTGTATCAGATATATTCTGCATTTAGCCTACAGAGTGACTGTTGCATGAGCAGGGAGAGTGACAAAATAAAGTCTCTCGGCAAGTCTTAGGGGTTTTCTTGGTGAAAAAAATTGACTATAGGTTTACGTGCTCTCTGGTACATTTCACTGGTATATAACACTCAAAAGAACATTGAAAAAATGTTCCTGAATTCAATTACTCACCCATAGAATATTACGTGCTTTGTGGTAAATTTGTGTGATATATAACAATCCGAAATAGCTTGGAAAAATTTTTATGGATTCAATTACTCATCCATAGAGTATGACGTATATCTTATATTAAAAATAAAAATTGTTGCTTTTTTATATTTAGTGCGATCTTGCTCCCCTCTCAAATATCATTTATTTTTTTTATGGATATCACCCTCGCTGGACTTCTGCTTCAGCTTCATACTACTTGCAGCACTGCATGATCCGTGCAGTGGGACTGGAGAGGAGGTGAGCTGATCTTTGTTGCTTCTTTTTTGCTATTTAGTGCGATCTTGCTCCCCTCTCAAATATCATTTGGTTTTTTTATGGATATCACCCTTGCTGGACTTCTGCTTCACCTTTATACTACCTGCAGCACTGCATGATCGGCACGGTGGGAGTGGAGAGGAGGTGAGCTGATCTTTGTTGCTTCTTTCTAGATATTTAGTGCGATCTTCCTGCCCTCTCAAATATCTTTCTTTTTTATGGATATCACCCTTGCTGGACTTCTGCTTCACCTTCATACTACTTGCAGCACTGCATGATCCGCGCGGTGCGACTGGAAAGGAGGTGAGCTGATCTTTGTTCCTTCTTTTTGTTATTTAGTGTGATCTTGCACCCCTCTCAAATATCATTTGTTTTTTTTATGGACATCACCCTCGCTGGACTTCTGCTTCACCTTCATACTACTTGCAGCACTGCATGATCCGTGCGGTGGGACTGGAGAGGAGGTAAGCTGATCTTTGTTGCTTATTTTTTGTTATTTAGTGCGATCTTGCTCCCCTCTCAAACATCATTTGTTTTTTTTATGGATATCACCCTCGCTGGACTTCTGCTTCACCTTCATACTACTTGCAGCACTGCATGATCCACACGGTGGGACTGGAGAGGAGGTGAGCTGATCTTTGTTGCTTCTTTTTTGATATTTAGTGCGATCTTGCTCCCCTCTCAAATATCATTTGTTTTTTTATGGATATCACCCTCGCTGGACTTCTGCTTCACCTTCATACTACTTGCAGCACTGCATGATCCACACGGTGGGACTGGAGAGGAGGTGAGCTGATCTTTGTTGCTTCTTTTTTGATATTTAGTGCGATCTTGCTCCCCTCTTAAATATTTGTTTTTTATGGATATCACCCTCGCTGGATTTCTGCTTCACCTTCATTTAACTTGCACCACTGCATGATCCGTGCGGTGGGACTGGCTGATCTTTGTTGCTTCTTTTTTGATATTTAGAGCGATTTTGCTCCCCTCTCAAATATCATTTGTTTTTTTAAGGATATCACCCTCACTGGACTTCTGCTTCACCTTCATTCTACTTGCAGCACTGCATGATTCGCACGGTGGGACTGAAGAGGAGGTGAGCTCATCTTTATTGCTTCTTTTTAGATATTTAGTGCGAACTTGCTCCCCTCTCAAATATCATTTGTTTTTTAATGGATATCACCCTCGCTGGACTTCTGCGTCACCTTCATACTACTTGCAGCACTGCATGATCCACGCGGTGGGACTGGAGAGTAGGTGAGCTGATCTTTATTGCTTCTTTTTTGTTATTTATTGTGATCTTGCTCCCCTCTCAAATATCACTTGTTTTTTTCATGGATATAACCCTCGCTGGACTTCTGCTTCACCTTCATACTACTTACAGCATTGCATGATTTGCGCGGTGGGACTGGAGAGGAGGTGAGCTGATCTTTGTTGTTTCTTTTTTGATATTTAGTGCGATCTTGCTCCCCTCTCAAATATCATTTGTTTTTTTTATGGATATCACCCTCGCTGGACTTCTGCTTCACCTTCATACAATTGCAGCAATGCATGATCCAAGCGGTGGCACTGGAAAGGAGGTGAGATGATCTTTGTTGCTTCTTTTTTGATATTTAGTGCGATCTTGCTCCCCTCTCAAATATCATTTTTTTTTATTGATATCACCCTCGCTGGACTTCTACTTCACCTTCATACTACTTGCACCACTGCATGATCTGCGCGGTGGGACTGGAGAGGAGGTGAGCTGATCTTTGTTGCTTCTTTATAGATATTTAGTGCGATCTTGCTCCCCTCTCAAATATCATTTTTTTTATATGGATATCACCCTCTCTGGACTTCTGCTTCACCTTCATACTACTTGCAGCACTGCATGATCCGCGCGGTGGAACTGGAGAGGAGGTGAGCTGATCTTTGTTGCTTTTTTGTTATTTATTGCGATCTTGCTCCCCTCTCAAATATCATCATTTTTTTATGGATATCACCCTCGCTGGATTTCTGCTTCACCTTCATACAACTTGAAGCAATGCATGATCTGCGCGATGGGACTGGAAAGGAGGTGAGCTGATATTTGTTGCTTCTTTTTTGATATTTAGTATGATCTTGCTCCCTGCTCAATATCATTTGTTTTTTAATGGATATCACTCTCGCTGGACTTCTGCTTCACCTTCATACTACTTGCCGCACTGCATGATCTCTGCGGTGGGACTGGAAAAGAGGTGAGCTGATTTTTGCTGCTTCTTTTTTGATATTTAGTGCGATCTTGCTCCCCTCTCAACTATCATTTGTTTTTTTATGGCTATCACCCTCGCTGGACTTCTGCTTTACCTTCATACTATTTGCATCACTGCATGATCTGCGCGGTGGGACTGGAGAGGTGGTGAGCTGTTCTTTGATGCTTCTTTTTTAATATTTAGTGCGATCTTACTCCCATTTCAAATATCATTTGTTTTTTTTATGGATATCACCCTCGCTGGACTTCTGCTTCATCTTCATACTACTTGCATCATTGCATGATCGGCGCGGTGGGACTGGACAGGAGGTGAGCTGATCTTTGTTGCTTCTTTTTTTGTATTTAGTGCGATCTTGCTCCCCTCTGAAATATCATTTGTCCTTTTTTCATGGATATCACCCTCACTGGACTTCTGCTTCACCTTCATACTACTTGCACCACTCATGATCCGTGCGGTGGGACTGGAGAGGAGGTGAGCTGGTCTTTGTTGCTTCTTTTTTTATATTTAGTGCGATCTTGCTCCCATCTTAAATATCATTTGTCTTTTTTTCATGGATATCACCCTCGCTGGACTTCTGCTTCACCTTCATACAAATTGCAGCAATGCATGGTCCACTCGGTGGGACTGGAAAGGAGGTGAGCTGATCTTTGTTGCTCCTTTTTTGACATTTAGTGTGATCTTGTTCCCCTCTCAAATGTAATTTTATTTTTTTATGAATATCACCCTCGCTGGACTTCTGCTTCATCTTCATACTACTTGCAGCAATGCATGATCCGCGCGGTGGGACTGGAGAGGAGGTGAGCTGATCTTTGTTGCTTGTTTTTTGATATTTAGTGCGATCTTGCTCCCCTCTCAAATATCAGTTTTTTTTTAAGGATATCAACCTCGCTGGACTTCTGCTTCACCTTCATACTACTTGCAGCACTGTATGGTCCGTGCAATGGGACTGGAGAGGAGGTGAGCTGATTTTTGTTGCTTCTGTTTAGATATTTAGTGCGATCTTGCTCCCCTCTCAAATATCAATTGTTTTTTTATATGGATATCACCCTCGCTGGACTTCTGCTTCACCTTCTTACTACTTGCAGCAGTGCATGGTTCGCACGGTGGGACTGGAGAGGAGGTGAGCTGATCTTTGTTGCTTCTTTTTTGTTATTTATTGCGATCTTGCTCCCCTCTCAAATAGCAGTTGTTTTTTTTATGGATATCATCCTCGCTGGACTTCTGCTTCACCTTCATACTACTTGCACCACTGCATGATCCGTGTGCTGGGACTGGGGAGGAGGTGAGCTGATCTTTGTTGCTTCTTTTTTGATATTTAGTGCGATCTTGCTCCTCTCTCAAATATCTTTTTTTTTATGGCTATCACCCTCGCTGGACTCCTGCTTCACCTTCATACTACTTGCACCACTGCATGATCCGTGTGCTGGGACTGGGGAGGAGGTGAGCTGATCTTTGTTGCTTCTTTTTTGATATTTAGTGGGATCTTGCTCCCCTCTCAAATATCATTTGTTTTTTTTTATGGATATCACCCTCGCTGGACTTCTGCTTCACCTTCATACAAATTACAGCAGTGCATGGTCCACTCGGTGGGACTGGAAATGAGGTGAGCTCATCTTTGTTGCTTCTTTCTTGATATTTCGTGCAATCTTGCTCCCCTCTAAAACATCATTTGTTTTTTTTATGGATATCACGCTCGATGGACTTGTGCTTTACCTTCATACTACTTGCAGCACTGCATGATCCGCTCAGTGGGACTGGAGAGAAGGTGAGCTGATCTTTGTTGCTGCTTTTTTGATATTTAGTGCGATCTTGCTCCCCTCTCAAATATCATTTGTTTTTTTATGGATATCACCCTCGATGGAATTCTGCTTCATCTTCATACTACTTGCATCATTGCATGATCCGCGCGGTGGGACTGGAGAGGAGGTGAGCTGATCTTTGTTGCTTCTTTTTTTATATTAAGTGCGATCTTGCTCCCCTCTCAAAGAACATTTGTTTTTTTATTGCTATCACCCTCGCTGGACTTCTGCTTTACCTTTATACTACTTCCAGCACTGCATGATCAGCGCGGTGGGACTGGAGAGAAGGTGAGCTGATCTTTTTTCCTTCTTTTTTGATATTTATTGCGATCTTGCACCCCTCTCAAATATCATTTGTTTTTTTATGGATATCACCCTCGCTGGACTTCTGCTTAACATTCATACTACCTGAAGCTCTGCATGGTCTGCTCGTTGGGACTGGAAAGGAGGTGAGCTGATCTTTGTTGCTTCTTTTTTGATGTTTAGTGCGATCTTGCTCCTTTCTCAAATATCATTTGTTTTTTTTTATGGATATCACCCTCGCTGGACTTCTGCTTCATCTACATACTACTTGCATCACAGCGTGATCCGTGCGGTGGGACTGGAGAGGAGGTGAGCCGATCTTTGTTGCTTCTTTTTTTATATTTATTGCAATCTTGCTCCCCTCTCAAATATCATTTGTTTTTTTTATGGATATCACCCTCGCTGGACTTCTGCTTCATCTACATACTACTTGTATCACTGCGTGATCCGTGCGGTGGGACTGGAGAGGAGGTGAGCTGATCTTTGTTGCTTCTTTTTTGATATTTAGTGCGATCTTCCTCCCCTCTCAAATATCTTTTTTTTATGGCTATCACCCTCGCTGGACTCCTGCTTCACCTTCATACTACTTGCACCACTGCATGATCCGTGCGGTGGGACTGGAGAGGAGGTGAGCTGATCTTTGCTGCTTCTTTTTAGATATTTAGTGCGATCTTGCTCCCCTTTCAAACATCATTTGGTTTTTTTATGGATATCACCCTCGCTGGACTTCTGCTTTACCTTCATACTATTTGCATCACTGCATGATCTGCGCGGTGGGACTGGAGAGGAGGTGAGCTGTTCTTTGATGCTTCTTTTTTAATATTTAGTGCGATCTTGCTCCCATTTCAAATATCATTTGTTTTTTTTATGGATATCACCCTCGCTGGACTTCTGCTTCATCTTCATACTACTTGCATCATTGCATGATCGGCGCGGTGGGACTGGAGAGGAGGTGAGCTGATCTTTGTTGCTTCTTTTTTGATATTTAGTGCGATCTTGCTCCCCTCTGAATTATCATTTGTCCTTTTCTTTATCGCCTTATTGGGGGACACAGAATACCATGGGTGTATGCTGCTGCTGCTAGGAGGCTGACACTATGCAAAAACAATAAAATTAGCTCCTCCCCGGCAGTATACACCCACCGACAGGCACCAAGCACCTCAGTTTGTGCTTAGTGTCTGTAGGAGGCGGACCGGGATCTCCCCAGATCCGCTTTTTTCTTTTCAGGTTTAGTCTGAACTTTTTAATTTTTCCCTCTTTTGTCTTTTAGGTTATTTTCCATCGGGAAACAGGGTGTAGTTGTCACCCTGATTTCCCATATCATGCGGCTGAGCGAGCAGTGTGGTGTCATCCACATCGCAACTCTCAGTACCGCAGGCAGGACTTTTCCCTTTCGCCTTCCGGTGATAAGGGTTGTGGACAGGTGGCTAGTCCTTGCCGAATCCCCCTCCTCACCCCTCTCTCGGGACAGGGCTGAGAGGAAGACGGCGATCGCAGGTATTTCAAGCCGTCTTCTGCAGGATGCGGGTACAGAGGACTCCCTTCCCCCCAGCGGCCTGCCGTTTCCCCGTGGGCCCCTGTGGTCATCCTCTTCAGGGACGTCAGGTAAGTGCCTGTACGTTCCCTCCGGCCCCCGCATAAGCTCCAGTGCACGGGAGAAGTTGGATCTTGGGATTACAGGTCCACTATTTTTGAATCTCCCGCCCTTTTTGCCTGCCGCGCGCTCTCACAATGGAACTATCCCTTCCCCTCTTAGTCAGGGAGACGCTGCGGATTCCTTCACTCACCGCAGCAGCGTCGCAAGCAGGGGACCGCTTCATATTTCATCCTGAGCGCGGTATGTCGGGGTGGGCAAGGGGTTGCAGCGCCGGCGCGGGCGCCGTCACTTTCACTTTCACTTTCCCCTCAGCCAGGGGAATTTCTCTGCTCCCTCCTCCATTCTTGAGCGCGCTCTTTCAGCGCGCCTTTTCTAGCCCATCACAGGGCTTCTTTCTCTTTGGAATGCCAGCCTCCTCTCTCTGTCATGCCCCCTCCGTCGCTGGTAGCCAATCACGGCGCAGCCGCTAAGCTCCGCCCCCCATCTTCCAGCACAAGGATTTCCTGGTTGTCTCACTCCTTCCTGCGCTGTTTGGGGGACACTTCAGCGTTTTCTGCTGCTCACAGAATCTCGGTAGGCTCTGCTCTGAGGCAAAGATTAGCTCCCCTCAGCAGTTATTCCATAAATCCTGCGGCCATTCAGTGCAGTCTACTTATGCCCAACCCTTCAGGGGATCTCTGCTTCAGGCCCACCGCTATCTATTACGCCTGTGCGCGCTGTAAAAAGAAGTGGGCATCAGGTCAGTCGTCTCCATTCTGCCCCCCCTGCAGTCCTTCCAATATGTCAGCATCTCAGGAGCGCACAGAGTCCCGGGCGGAGGGCGCTCTTCCCTCCTCTCTCTCCCCGGAGTGGGCCGTTACAATGTCACAGTCTGTGTCTGACTTGACAAAAGTATCACAGTCGCTGGTCCAGGTTTTAGAACGATTACCTCAGCTATCCTCAGCCACCTCTGCCCCGACCACCTCTCGGGGTCAGTCGTCCGCACCTGACCGCGACCTTCAGAGAGACAGACGGGGAAGGTCTTCTAGGAAGCGGGCTCGGTCCTCTTCGTCCTCGAGCTCGCAGGGCCCTTCTGCTCCCAGGCCTCCTTCTCCTTCCTCAGATGACAGCCTTCAGTCAGGCGATGATTCTCATTCGGAAGCTAGCTCTGAGGGGAACAGCGTTTCTAAAACGCGGGACATGGTCGATAGTTTGCTTGCAGCTATCTTCCAAACACTAAAACTTAAACAGGATGAGGCTCCAGCTCAGGAAGGCTCGGTTGTCCTTAGACGAGCCAGACCTCCGTCCCGAACCTTTCCCAATCACAACGATTTTAATACTACCTTAGCCAAACACTGGGAGCGCCCTGAACAACGTTTCTCAGGCCGCAAGTATTTGGACGTTCTGTACCCCTTTGACGCAGAACTGCTCTCAAAGTGGTCCAAGGCTCCAGAGGTAGATCCTCCAGTATCCCGGATAGCCTCTAAAACGGTTCTCTCTCTTCCAGACGGGGCGTCGCTCAAAGATCCTTCTGACAGGCAGATTGAATCTCTGGCTAAATCTATCTTTGAGGCATCTGGCACCTCTCTCTGCCCTATTTTCGCATCCGCCTGGGTGGCGAAGGTCATTTCCGCTTGGGCAAAAATTCTTCGCAGAGGCATCTTAGCGTCAGCTCCTCAAGACGAATTGGCAGATCTTGCAGATCAGATTAACCAGGCGGGAAAATACCTTTTGGCCGCCTCCTTGGACGCGGCTGGCTGCGTAGCAAGGGCTAACAGCAACATAGTAGCTGTACGCCGAGTCCTTTGGCTAAAGTCATGGAATGCGGACACTACTTCGAAAAAGTCGCTTACCAATCTGCCATTCCATGGCTCTAGGCTCTTTGGAGCAAAGCTGGATCAGATAATTTCCGATGCCACTAGAGGCAAAAGTACTTCGCTTCCCCAGTCTCGACCAAAACGCCCCTTCAACAGAAGGGGGTTTCGACCATTCAGGCCTTTTCGTCCCTTCTCTGCCACGGAGAGGGCCACTCAACAGGATCGGCCGCCTGCCACCAGGGAGCGGGATCAGAGGAAACCTTCCTACAAACCCGCTCCTCGCTGGAGATCTAGAGGACAATATTCCAGATCTGCAGGAGCCAATTCCGGCAGATTTTCGTCTAAGTGACGGGTCACCCCCACCTGGAATTCCTTCCAGGGTGGGCGGCAGACTTTCCTTTTTCGCGGATGCTTGGCTGTCCGTTGTAGACGACGCTTGGGTCAGAGAACTCGTCGCATCCGGTTACAAAATCAAATTTGCTTCACTCCCGAACAGACGGTTTTTCCGGTCTCGGCCTCCGCGACAGCGGGCCCAGATTCCGGGTTTTCTGCAGGCCATTTCCTCCCTTCTTTCCGCCGGAGTCATTGTTCCCGATCCCTCAGACGAACGGTTTTCCGGGTTCTACTCCAATCTCTTTGTAGTCCCGAAGAAAGACGGCTCTCTTCGTCCTATTCTGGACCTCAAATTGCTCAATCGCCACGTGAAGATTCTCCATTTCAGGATGGAGTCTCTTCGGTCGGTGATTGCTTCCATGGAGCCCGGGGAATTTCTCTGCTCGGTGGACATTCGGGATGCCTATCTCCACATTCCAATATGTGTGCAACATCAGAAGTATCTTCGATTTGCGTTTCAGGGAGACCACTTTCAGTTCACAGCTCTTCCTTTCGGCCTGGCTTCAGCGCCCCGGGTTTTCACGAAGGTGATGGCGACTGTGATGGCCATCCTTCGCTCCAGAGGGATCCTCATCATCCCTTATCTGGACGATCTTTTGATCAAGGGTTCGTCTCGCCAGGACTGTCTCCGGAGCCTTCAGATAACCCTGGACACTCTCAGCCGCCTAGGTTGGCTAGTCAACAAGGAGAAGTCCATTCTGGTCCCCACCCAGCGTCTGACCTTTCTGGGTATGGAATTCGACACGGAGCTAGCCCGTGTTTTTCTTCCAAAGGAAAAGTTTGCAACTCTGTCCAAGTGCATCAAATCTCTCAAGAGGCCTGTTCCCATTCGGTTCGGCATGAAGGTCCTGGGGAAGATGGTGGCCTCCATGGAGGCAGTGCCCTTTGCGCAGTACCACCTTCGCCCTCTCCAGCTGTCTCTGCTTTCAGCCTGGGACAAGACCACGATGTCCTTGGACCGTCCTATTCGGCTTCCTCTCAGAGTGAGGCAGTCTCTCACTTGGTGGCTACGGCCAGCGTCAGTTCTCCAAGGGAGGTCCTTCCTTCCTCCTCAGTGGCAAATCATCACCACCGATGCAAGCCTTCTAGGATGGGGAGCCGTGTTCCATCAGAAAGGGCCCAAGGATGCTGGAAGCCACAGGAGTCTCTCCTTCCAATCAATCTTTTGGAGATCAGGGCGATTTTCCTTGCCCTTCTTCACTGGCAGCCCCTCCTTTCCGGCAAGCCGGTCCGCATTCAGTCGGACAACGCCACGGCCGTGGCGTACATAAACCATCAGGGGGGTACGCGCAGCAAACAGGTAATGTCAGAAGTGGCCAAGATATTCCGCTGGGCAGAACGTTACGTTCCGACAATCTCTGCCGTCCATATTCCAGGGGTGGAAAATTGGGCAGCCGACTTTCTGAGTCGCCAGGGCCTAGCGTCCGGCGAATGGTCCCTGCACCCCGCGGTTTTCTCTCAGATATGCGACCGTTGGGGCACCCCGGATGTCGATCTCATGGCATCTCGGATGAACCACAAGGTACCGCAGTTCGTAGCCAGGTCCAGGGACCCTCTAGCCGTCGCATGCGACGCACTGGTGACTCCGTGGTCCCAGTTTCAACTTCCGTATTTGTTCCCGCCTCTGGCATTGATCCCTCGGGTGGTAAAAAAGATAAAATCAGAAGGCGTACCAGTGATTCTAGTTGCTCCAGATTGGCCAAGACGGCCTTGGTACGCGGAGCTGGTCAACATGCTCGCGGACGTTCCCTGGAGGCTTCCGGACCGTCCAGACCTTCTCTCGCAAGGCCCCCTTTACCACGAGAATTCTCAGTCTCTGAGTTTGACGGCATGGCCATTGAGACCGCAATTCTAAAGGAATCAGGTCTGTCCAGTCAGGTTATTCAAACTATGATCAGAGCCAGGAAACCAGCCTCTTCCCGCATTTACTATAGGTACTGGAAGGCTTTTTTCCGTTGGTGCGATGATAGCAAAGTCTTCCCAATGTCGTTTTCTATCCCGTCTATCCTAGGGTTTCTTCAAGCTGGGTTAGACGCGGGTCTGTCCCTCAGTACGCTCAAGGGCCAGGTTTCCGCTCTCTCTATCCTCTTCCAAAGAGAGCTAGCTTCTCTACCACAGGTCAAGACTTTTCTACAAGGGGGTTCCCACGTGGCTCCCCCTCATCATTCGCCAATAGACCCGTGGGATCTCAACCTCGTTCTTAGCGCGCTCCAGAAGGCGCCGTTCGAGCCTCTCCAGGACATTCCTTTGTCCCTTCTCTCTTGGAAGGTCACCTTTTTGATCGCCATTTCCTCCATCAGAAGAGTTTCTGAATTGGCGGCCTTGTCATGTCGTTCCCCTTACCTCATTCTCCATCAGGACAAAGCCGTCCTCAGGCCCGTTCCTTCTTTTCTTCCAAAGGTGGTTTCCGCTTTCCATATCAATGAGGATATCGTCCTTCCTTCTTTTTGTCCGGCTCCATCTCATCCTCTTGAGAAGTCTCTCCACAAACTGGACGTAGTTAGAGCCCTGCGTGTCTATCTTGCCAGGACCTCTTCCTTCCGTCTGTCCGATTCCTTGCTAATCATCTCTGAAGGTCGCCAGAAGGGCCTTCCGGCTTCCAAATCCACGATCGCTCGCTGGATTCGTTCTACCATTCTGGAAGCGTATCGTCTTCAGGAAAAGCGGCCCCCTCCGGGAGTAAGAGCTCATTCCACCCGGGCTGTGGCGACTTCGTGGGCTGCTCGTCACCAGGCCTCGGCCATGCAAATTTGCAAGGCTGCAACCTGGTCATCCTTGCACACCTTCACGAGGTTCTACAGGGTTCATACCCAGGCCTCGTCTGATGCTGTGGTTGGTAGGAAGGTTCTGCAGGCGGCGGTGGCTCACCGGCCGACCTGAGCCTTTCGGTTACTTTCGTTCCTTTTTGCTGTTCCCACCCTTGGGACTGCTTTGGGACGTCCCATGGTATTCTGTGTCCCCCAATAAGGCGATAAAGAAAGATGGATTTTTGGTTCTTACCGTAAAATCTCTTTCTTGGAGCCTTCATTGGGGGACACAGCACCCTCCCTTTTTCAGTTGTACCGTGTTGGGTCTTAGAGTCCCCTGTTGGGTTGGTACATATGGTTCGAGTTTTTTCTCGTTGCTTCTCCTACTGCTTTTTCACCAACTGAGGTGCTTGGTGCCTGTCGGTGGGTGTATACTGCCGGGGAGGAGCTAATTTTATTGTTTTTGCATAGTGTCAGCCTCCTAGCAGCAGCAGCATACACCCATGGTATTCTGTGTCCCCCAATGAAGGCTCCAAGAAAGAGATTTTACGGTAAGAACCAAAAATCCATCTTTTTCATGGATATCACCCTCGCTGGACTTCTGCTTCAACTTCATACAAATTGCAGCAATGCATAGTCCACTCGGTGGGACTGGAAAGGAGGTGAGCTGATCTTTGTTGCTCCTTTTTTGACATTTAGTGTGATCTTGTTCCCCTCTCAAATGTAATTTTATTTTTTTATGAATATCACCCTCGCTGGACTTCTGCTTCATCTTCATACTACTTGCAGCAATGCATGATCCGCGCGGTGGGACTGGAGAGGAGGTGAGCTGATCTTTGTTGCTTGTTTTTTGATATTTAGTGCGATCTTGCTCCCCTCTCAAATATCAGCTTTTTTTTAAGGATATCAACCTCGCTGGACTTCTGCTTCACCTTCATACTACTTGCAGCACTGCATGGTCCGTGCAATGGGACTGGAGAGGAGGTGAGCTGATTTTTGTTGCTTCTGTTTAGATATTTAGTGCGATCTTGCTCCCCTCTCAAATATCAATTGTTTTTTATATGGATATCACCCTCACTGGACTTCTGCTTCACCTTCTTACTACTTGCAGCAGTGCATGGTCCGCACGGTGGGACTGGAGAGGAGGTGAGCTGATCTTTGTTGCTTCTTTTTTGTTATTTATTGCGATCTTGCTCCCCTCTCAAATAGCAGTTGTTTTTTTTATGGATATCATCCTCGCTGGACTTCTGCTTCACCTTCATACTACTTGCACCACTGCATGATCCGTGTGCTGGGACTGGGGAGGAGGTGAGCTGATCTTTGTTGCTTCTTTTTTGATATTTAGTGCGATCTTGCTCCTCTCTCAAATATCTTTTTTTTTATGGCTATCACCCTCGCTGGACTCCTGCTTCACCTTCATACTACTTGCACCACTGCATGATCCGTGTGCTGGGACTGGGGAGGAGGTGAGCTGATCTTTGTTGCTTCTTTTTTGATATTTAGTGCGATCTTGCTCCCCTCTCAAATATCATTTGGTTTTTTTTTATGGATATCACCCTCGCTGGACTTCTGCTTTACCTTCATACAAATTACAGCAGTGCATGGTCCACTCGGTGGGACTGGAAATGAGGTGAGCTCATCTTTGTTGCTTCTTTCTTGATATTTCGTGCAATCTTGCTCCCCTCTAAAACATCATTTGTTTTTTTTATGGATATCACGCTCGATGGACTTGTGCTTTACCTTCATACTACTTGCAGCACTGCATGATCCGCTCAGTGGGACTGGAGAGAAGGTGAGCTGATCTTTGTTGCTGCTTTTTTGATATTTAGTGCGATCTTGCTCCCCTCTCAAATATCATTTGTTTTTTTATGGATATCACCCTCGCTGGAATTCTGCTTCATCTTCATACTACTTGCATCATTGCATGATCCGCGCGGTGGGACTGGAGAGGAGGTGAGCTGATCTTTGTTGTTTCTTTTTTTATATTTAGTGCGATCTTGCTCCCATCTCAAAAATCATTTGTTTTTTATGAATATCACCCTCGCTGGACTTCTGCTTCATCTTCATACCACTTGCATCATTGCATGATCCGCGCGGTGGGACTGGAGAGGAGGTGAGCTGATCTTTGTTGCTTCTTTTTTTATATTTAGTACGATCTGGCTCCCTTCTCAAAAATCGTTTTTTTATAGATATCACCCTTGCTGGACTTCTGCTTCACTTTCACACTACTTGCAGCACTGCATTATCTGCGCGATGGGTCTAGAGAGGAGGTGAGCTGATTTTTGTTGCTTCTGTTTAGATATTTAGTGCGATCTTGCTCCCCTCTCAAATATCAATTGTTTTTTATATGGATATCACCCTCACTGGACTTCTGCTTCACCTTCTTACTACTTGCAGCAGTGCATGGTCCGCACGGTGGGACTGGAGAGGAGGTGAGCTGATCTTTGTTGCTTCTTTTTTGTTATTTATTGCGATCTTGCTCCCCTCTCAAATAGCAGTTGTTTTTTTTATAGATATCACCCTTGCTGGACTTCTGCTTCACTTTCACACTACTTGCAGCACTGCATTATCTGCGCGATGGGTCTAGAGAGGAGGTGAGCTGATTCTTGTTGCTTCTTTTTTGATATATAGTGCGATCTTGCTCCCCTCACGAATATCATTTTTTTATGGATATCACCCTCGCTGCACTTCTGCTTCACTTTCATACTACTTGCACCACTGCGTGATCCGTAAGGTGGGACTGGAGAGGAGGTGAGCTGATCTTTGTTGTTTCTTTTATGATATTTAGTGCGATCTTGATCCCCTCTCAAATATTTTTTTTTTTTTTTTATGAATCAAGAAAAAAGGGCAGCACTACCAAAATAATACAGCAGGTGCAAAACCTATTCAGCAGTGTCCAAACAGCCAAAATGACAAAAGAAAAAAAAATAGGCAGCACTCAAATTAAATGTGAAAAAAGTGGATACTTTACTGATCCTCAGATGGCAACGTTTCAACGGTGACCCGTCTTTGTCAATCCACTTTTTTCACATTTAATTTGAGAGCTGCCTATTTTTTTTTCCTTTTTTTTATGGCTATCACCCTCGCTGGACTCCTGCTTCACCTTCATACTACTTGCACCACTGCATGATCCATGCGGTGGGACTGGAGAGGAGGCGAGCTGATCTTTGCTGCTTTTTTTTTTATATTTAGTGCGATCTTGCTCCCATCTCAAATATCGCTGGGACTGGAGAGAAGATGAGCTGATCTTTGTTGCTGCTTTTATGATATTTAGTGCGATCTTGCTCCCATCTCAAATATCATTTGTTTTTTTTTCATGGATATCACCCTCGCTGGACTTCTGCTTCACCTTCATACAAATTGCAGCAATGCATGGTCCACTCGGTGGGACTGGAAAGGAGGTGAACTGATCTTTGTTGCTCCTTTTTTGATATTTAGTGCCATCTTGCTCTCCTCTCAAATATAATTTTATTTTTTTATGGATATCACCCTCGCTGGAGTTCTGCTTCACCTTCACACTACTTGCACCACTGCATTATCCTTGCGGTGGGACTGGAGAGGAGGCGAGCTGATCTTTGCTGCTTCTTTTTTTATATTTAGTGCGATCTTGCTCCCATCTCAAATATCATTTGTTTTTTTTTCATGGATATCACCCTCGCTGGACTTCTGCTTCACCTTCATACAAATTGCAGCAGTGCATGGTCCACTTGGTGGGACTGGAAAAGAGGTGAGCTGATCTTTGTTTCTCCTTTTTTGATATTTAGTGCGATCTTGCTCCCCTCACAAATATCATTTTTTTATGGATATCACCCTCGCTGGACTTCTGCTTCACCTTCATACTACTTGCACCACTGCATGATCCGTAAGGTGGGACGGGAGAGGAGGTGAGCTGATCTTTGTTGCTTCTTTTTTGATATTTAATGCGATTTTGCTCCCCTCTCAAATATCATTTGTTTTTTTTATGGATATTACCCTCGCTTGAATTCTGCTTCACCTTCACACTACTTGCAGCACTGCATGATCTGCGCGATGGGTCTAGAGAGGAGGTGAGCTGATTATTGTTGCTTCTTTTGTGACATATAGTGCGATCTTGCTCCTCTCTAAAATTTCATTGTTTTTTTTAATGGATCTCACCCTCGCTGGACTTCTGCTTCACCTTCATACTACTTGCAGCACTGCATGATCCGTGCGGTGGGACTTGAGGAGGTGAGCTGATGTTTGTTGCTTCTTTTTTGATATTTAGTGAGATCTTGCTCCCCTCTCAAATATCATTTGCTTTTTTATGGATATCACCCTCGCTGGAGTTCTGCTTTACCTTTATACTACTTCCAGCACTGCATGATCCGTGCGTTGGGACTGGAGAGAAGGTGAGCTGATCTTTCTTGCTTCTTTTTTTATATTTAGTGCGATCTTGCTCCCATTTCAAATATCATTTGTTTTTTAATGGATATCACCCTCGCTGGACTTCTGCTTCATCTTCATACTACTTGCATCATTGCATGATTCGCGCGGTGGGACTAGAGAGGAGGTGAGCTTGTTGCGTCTTTTTTTGTATTTAGTGCGATCTTGCTCCCGTCTCAAAAATCATTTGTTTTTTTATGAATATCACCCTCGCTGGACTTCTGCTTTATCTTCATACTACTTGCATCATTGCATGATCCGCGCGGTGGGACTGGAGAGGAGGTGAGCTGATCTTTGTTGCTTGTTTTTTGATATTTAGTGCGATCTTGCTCCCCTCTCAAATATCAATTGTTTTTTATATGGATATCACCCTCGCTGGACTTCTGCTTCACCTTCTTACTACTTGCAGCAGTGCATGATCCGCACGGTGGGACTGGAGAGGAGGTGAGCTGATCTTTGTTGCTTCTTTTTTGTTATTTATTGCGATCTTGCTCCCCTCTCAAATAGCAGTTGTTTTTTTTATGCATATCATCCTCGCTGGACTTCTGCTTCACCTTCTTACTACTTGCAGCAGTGCATGATCCGCACAGTGGGACTGGAGAGGAGGTGAGCTGATTTTTGTTGCTTCTGTTTAGATATTTAGTGCGATCTTGCTCCCCTCTCAAATATAATTTGTTTTTTATGGCTATCACCCTCTCTGGACTTCTTTTTTAAACCAAAGATTTTTATTATATTCAAATGTCGTTATAATTACATTCAAGCACATCTTACAAATCATTTCCATTGCATATAGAGATTTACAGGACATTCAATTTCCTCCCCGTCAAGAAGATAAACTAACCCAACCACCTCCCTCCTCCCTCCCCCCCTTCCCAGCTGCAATACAGACTTTCTCAATGTGATTGTCTCCACTGTAACCACATGGCCCAGAGTTTCTCAAAGTGAACTTCCGTATGTCGCCTTCTATAAATTCTCTCCTCCAATCTAATTACATTATTCACACGAGTAACAAACTCCCCAACCGTTGGGGGTTCAGCATCGATCCATTTTTGAGCTATCAGCTTACGGGCAATATATAAGAGTTTTGCTATGATGGACTTATAGGCATTCCCCACCGACACCTCCTCCACATACCCCAACACACACGTTACCGGGTCCCTTCCTATAACACATCGATATATCTTCTCAACAAGCCCTATAACCTCCTCCCAGTATGATGATAGTCGTGGACAAGACCAAAGCATATGAAGCATTCCCGCAGGTTCAAATCCACATCTTGGACATTCCGCGTTATCCCTCAAGCCCATTTTCCTCATAAGTTCTGGAGTCTTATATGTTCTATGTACAACATATAGTTGCGATATCCTACCTGGCTCACTCAAAGAGAGTTTAGGTATATACTCTAAAATAGACTCCCATGTGTCATCTACTATTTCCCCCACTTCTCTCTCCCATTTAGATTTTACTGTTAAGGGAGACCCAGCCAAGTAAGAATATAATAAGTCTCTATAGATGGTAGAAATAACACCTCTCGTACCCCCGGACGCACACACAAAATCCAATACCACATCCCTCTGTACCGTCATATTCATTATCTGTTTCTGCGCTTGAAATGCATGCCTGAGACCAAAATATCGAAATTCCCCACTACATGGGAGTCCAAACTCTTCTTTTAAAACAGTAAAAGACTTGATCTCAGACCCTTCCAATAGTTGCCATACATATTGCAAACCTCTCCTCTCCCAATCAATAAAGTCCCGCAGTTTGTATAGTTCAGAAAGGTTCACATTATCCCAGATAGGTGTGTATGTCGTCAATTCCTCAACTCTTCTAAGAATTTTGATATGCTGCCATATTTTGTGCATTAGTCCAAATGTGAGCATGTCCTTCCCTAATCTCCCGAAGTTTCCTGCTTCTAGACTCTGTACCAGTGTTCTCTTGTTGGTCATTTGGGCCAAAACTCTCCCCATAACGCTCAAATTCCCCTCTTCTCTCCAGCCCCTAAAGTGCTGCCCCTGTGTTGCTACAAAGTATATCCATGGATTTGGCGCCGCCAACCCACCCTCTTCCTTCCCCCTTTGCAGTATTTCCAATTTAATTTTTGCTTGCTTTTTCCCCCAAATCAATTCCCTAAAAATGGTGTTAATTTTGTAAAATTTTTTCTTTGGGATCCAAACCGGGGCATTATGAAGGACGTATATCAACTGAGGCATCATAATCATTTTAATTAAATTTGTCCTCCCCACTATTGATAGTACTAGATTACACCATGCTGTCATCTTAACTTTAAATTTAACTAGTAATGGGTCCAAGTTTAGTTCGAGAAATCTAGACACAGGCATAGATACCCATATTCCGAGGTATTTAAATTCCTTAACTACTTTCAAGTGTCCAGCTATCCCCCCCTCATCTCGAACTCCCAGCTCTCTATCAACCCCCATGATACATGACTTGTCCCAATTAATTCTCAATCCGGAAAAGTGTCCAAATTTCCCTATAAGGTCCATGACCTCAGTCAGTGCTTTTCCGCCGTCTTTCAAGAACAGGAGTATATCGTCCGCGTATAGGGCGATCTTTTCCTCCAATTCCCCATATCTAAAGCCTTGTATTTCCTTGGAATTACGAATTTTAACCGCCAACGGTTCCATCGCTACAGCAAACAATAACGGCGACAATGGACATCCCTGGCGAGTTCCTCTGAACAACCCAAATGCCTCCGAAGTCTCCCCATTAATCCTAATAAATCCTTTGGGGTCTACATACAGTAACTTAACCCAGGAGATAAATCTATGCCCAAATCCCATGCATTTCAGTACTGCCCATAAATACTTCCACTCTACCCTATCAAATGCCTTTCGTGCATCCAATGAGACCACCACCCTTTCCCCCCTGTTATCTGCTGGGATTTGAATATTTAAAAAAAGTCTTCGCAGGTTAATGGCGGTGGATCTATTTTGTAAGAACCCTGATTGGTCTGGATGTATCAATTTTGGGACAACTCTAGACATTCTTATCGCCAACATTTTGGCTAGTATTTTAACATCTGATGTCAATAATGAGATTGGTCTATAGGATTCTACGGATGAGGCATCCTTCCCTTCCTTAGGAATCACCACGATTACAGCCTCCCTCATAGATCCTGGCAATACCCTTTTCTCCACTGCTACCTCAAATACATGCTTAAGTTTGGGTGCTACAATTCCTATTAACTCTTTGTACACTTCTCCTGGGATCCCGTCAGATCCAGGTGATCTGTCATTTGTTAATGATAGGATAGCCTTCTCTACCTCTTCCACAGTAAATAATTCTTCCAAGTTTTGTTTATCAATATCATCTAACTTAGGTAATTCTATCTCTTGTAAATATCTATCCATCTCCAGATCCGAGGCCCTCAATTCCGAAGTATACAGTTCTACATAGTATTCCTTAAAACAATCCAAAATCTCGGTGGTATCCTTATGGACTGCCCCATCTCTAGTGACAATTTTGTATATTTGTGAGGGTTGTTTCTGCGCTGTAGTAATCACTGATAATAAGTGTCCCACCTTTTCCCCCTCTTCATAGAACAATGCTTTTTGGAATGCCCTTTTCTTATCTATCCCCTGTAGGTACAACTTATTTACTTCCTCTTGTGCTTCTTTTAATGCGTTTTGGGTGTCGGTATTAGGTCTAACTATCATTTCCTCCTCTGCTCTGCTGAGCCTATCTGCTGCCTCCTGATTTACTTGCCTCGTTCGTGTCTTCTGTCTCGAAATATCTCGTATGAATAATCCCCGCAAGTAAGCTTTCATGGTATCCCATACTATAAGTGGATCCGCAGTACCTTCGTTTAACTGAAAAAAATCAACAATATCATTTTTAATAGTTCCCATGTTTAAACATTTGAGCCATTCCGGGTGGATTGTCCCCCCTGCTCTCTTCCCTTTCCCTATTCCCACTCTCAGACTAACCACAACTGCCCTGTGATCGGAGATAAGTCTCTAAGTATTCCACCGTCCCAACCATTCTGTCCATGCCCCTATTACCCAGTGCTAAGTCTATTCGTGATAAAGTGTGATACGAGGTCGAATAACACGAAAAGCATTTTTTCCCCTCATTACGTACTCTCCATAAGTCTATCATATCCATTTCGCTAACATATATCCCAAATGGAGTCATCTTGTCTTTCCTAGAGCAATTTCCCGCAGTACCCGCCCGGTCCCAAAACTCATTCATAACATTATTAACGTCTCCTAATATTAGCACTGGACAATCCCCTCTCCCCCCAATCCATTCAAAGATCTCCTGCAGTTTCTTTTTCGAATATGGGGGTGGAATATAGAGGGCCACCACAATTATGCATATTCCAGAAATTCGACAGTGCAAAGAGACAAACTGTCCGTCTTTATCTATGCAAGAATCAATTTCTTCATAATGAGTACTATAGTGTATCAGTACAGATACTCCCCTTGCGTAAGCCGAGTACATAGAGTGATAGGCCCGAGCGATCCATTTTTTCCCCCCCAACCAGTTTTCCTTTCCTTTAATCAAGTGGGTTTCCAATAAACATGTGATAGCTGGACTATGCCTCCTAATTTCTGCCATAACTGCCGCTCTTTTATTTGGATCAGACACTCCCCGTATGTTCCAACTTAGGATTTTTGCATCACCACTCATTATGTCCTAAAGATATAAAATGTAACCGAGCTCCTATGGTCACTATATTATATTGCAGTATATGAACTACCCCATAACAAGGCCCTCCCTGTCTCCCTCCATTCCCCCCTCCCTCCCCTCTATCCCAATCTAGCTGATTCTCTCTTTCCAACGAGAGAGGGTACAGCCAGCACCCAGTTATTGCAAACCCATACAAAGCCACTGAATCTCCTCCGCTCCTTTGGCGTCCATCGCTCCCACCATCAAAAACAAGAATGCTCAACAGTACTCATCAGGCCGCATAACATTTTCAAACAAGGATATTGCAATAATAATCAAAAACGTCCGGGGATCAATACCCCTAAAAAATAGTTCTGAAAAAACCAGGTACCTCGGGGCACCACATCAAAAAGAGAAAAGGATATATGTCCGAGAGTCTCTACTTCATCCTTCTCCGTCTCACTCTGCTCCCAGCTTGGAGCGATTGTTCTCCATCCATTTGACGGCTTCTTCTGGGGTCGGGAAGAACTGAACAGACCCCAACGCTGCAACTCTCAGTTTGGCAGGATACATCATAGAATACTTCACTCCCAGCGCTCTCATTCCTCTCTTGACCTCGCCGAATTTCATCCACAATTTCTGGACCTCTGCTGAATAGTCCGGATATATTTCTATACGGCTTCCATTAAACGTGAGGTCCTGCAGCTTCCTGGCTTCCCGGAGGATAGTCTCTCTGTCCCTGCAATTTAGTATCCTAGCCAGCATAGTACAGGGAGCACTACCCGGTGGGAGGGGTCGTAGGGGGACACGGTGCGCTCTCTCCACTGCGAACACCCTGGAGAGCGTGTCTCTGCCGATCTTGGATAAGATCCATTGCTCAATAAAGTCGGTGGGGTCGCTGCCCTCTGCTTTTTCCGGAAAGCCCACAAATCTAAGGTTGTTCCTCCTTGATCTATTTTCTAAGTCGTCCTGTTTTAAGTGCACTTCTGATATCTTTTGAGCATGCTGAGTCTGAGTTTTCTGCATTTTGTTTACAGAGTCTTCAGTGGTGCTAACCCTCTCTTCCACAGCACCCATCCTAGTATGAGCCTTGTTCAGTGCCTCCTTAATGCCAGTGATTTCTTCTTTAATCTTATCAACCCGACTATTCAATCTAGTCAGTGTCCTTTTGCACAACGACACCACCATAAAGACATCTTTCAGGGTCGGCTCTCTCTCAGGGGTCTCATCATCAGCTCCACTGTCTTCCTCCTCAGACATACACTTAGGGCCAGCGACTTCCCCTCCCCCTCTCCTCCTGTTATCAGCATCTCCTGTGGCTGCATCGCTCACTCCTTCTCCCTCCAGCACAATACCTTCTCCGGTGTCCCCCTCCTCCTCCCTTGCAAAGCGCTGCAGCTTCTGGAGGATCTGTGACCGTTTACCATAGCTTTCAGACTGTCTCCGCGCCTCCTCCACTTTACCGGCGCCATCTTGTGCAGTCACGCTGCCGTCCTCCCTGATGTCTTTCTGCCTCCTCCTTCCCATCTCAGCGCTCCTCTGTACTCCCGGCGTCTCCCCCCGACTCTTATGCACTCACTGTGCCGATAGATGTGTCCAGATCAGTGCTAAAGCGGCCTGATGAAGGATTTTTCATAAAGCTGATGGCAGAGCTCCTCTGCCTAGCGTCTGCTCACATCAGCGCTAGGCCACGCCCCCCCTCTCTGGACTTCTGCTTCACCTTCATACTGCTTCCAGCACTGCATGATCCGCGCGGTGGGAATAGAGAGGAGGTGAGCTGATCTTTGTTGCTTCTTTTTTGATATTTAGTGCGATCTTGCTCCCCTCTCAAATATCATTTGTTTTTTTTTATGGATATCACCCTCGCTGGATTTCTGCTTTACCTTCATACTACTTGCACCACTGCATTATCCATGCGGTGGGACTGGAGAGGAGGTGAGCTGATCTTTGCTGCTTCTTTTTTTATATTTAGTGCGATCTTGCTCCCATCTCAAATATTTGTTTTTTTTATGAATATCACCCTCGCTGGACTTCTGCTTTATCTTCATACTACTTGCATCATTACATGATCCGCGCGGTGGGACTGTAGAGGAGGTGAGCTGATCTTTGTTGCTTCTTTTTTGATATTTAGTGCGATCTTGCTCCCTTCTCAAATATCATTTTTTTTATCGATATCACCCTCACTGGACTTCTGCTTCACTTTCATACTACTTGCACCACTGCGTGATCCGTAAGGTGGGACTGGAGAGGAGGTGAGCTGATCTTTGTTGCTTCTTTTATGATATTTAGTGCGATCTTGCTCCCTTCTCAAATATCATTTTTTTATGGATATTACCCTCGCTTGAATTCTGCTTCATCTTAATACTACTTGCAGCACTGCATGATCGGCGCGATGGGTCTAGAGGTAGTGAGCTGATCCTTGTTGCTTCTTTTTTGATATATAGTGCGATCTTGCACCCCTCTCAAATACCATTTGTTTTTTTATGGATATCACCCTCGCTGGACTTCTGCTTTACCTTTATACTGCTTCCAGCACTGCATAATCCGCGCTGTGGGACTGGAGAGGAAGTGAGCTGATCTTTCTTGCTTCTTTTTTGATATTTATTGCGATCTTGCACCCCTCTCATATATCATTTTTTTATGACTATCACCCTCGCTGGACTTCTGCTTCACCTTCATACTGCTTCCAGCACTGCATGATCTGCGTGGTGGAACTGGAGAGGAAGTGAGCTGATCTTTATTGCTTCTTTTTTGATATTTAGTGAGATCTTGCGCCCCTCTCAAATATCATTGTTTTTTTTATGGATTTCACCCTCACTGGAATTCTGTTTCACCTTCGTACGAACTGCATGATCCACGCGGTGGGACTGGAGAGGAGGTGAGCTGATTTTTGTTGCTTCTTTTTTTATATTTAGTGCGATTTTGCTCCCCTCTCAAAGAACATTTGTTTTTTTATGGCTATCACCCTCTCTGGACTTCTGCTTCATCTTCATACTACTTGCATCATTGCATGATCCGCGCACTGGGACTGGAGAGGAGGTGAGCTGATGTTTGCTGCTTCTTTTTTGATATTTAGTGCGATCTTGCTCCGCTCTCAAATATTATTTGTTTTTTTATGGATGTCACCCTCGCTGGGCTTCTGCTTCACTTTCATACTACTTGCAGCATTGCTTGATCCATGCGGTGAGACTGGAGAAGAGGCGAGCTGTTCTTTGTTGCTTCTTTTTTGATATTTAATGCGATCTTGCTCCCATTTCAAATATCTTTTGCTTTTTTTATGGATATCACCCTCGCTGGACTTCTGCTTCATCTTCATACTACTTTCATCACTGCATGATCCGCGCGGTGGGACTGGAGAGAAGGTGAGCCGATCTTTGTTGCTTTTTTTTCATATTTAGTGCGATCTTGCTCCCCTCTAAAATTTCATTGATTTTTTTTATCAATATCACCCTCGCTGGACTTCTGCTTCACTTTCATACTTTTTGCACCACTGCATTATACGTAAGGTGGGACTGGAGAGGAGGTGAGCTGATCTTTGTTGCTTCTTTTATAATATTTAGTGCGATCTTGCTCCCTTCTCAAATATCATTTTTTTTATAGATATTACCCTCGCTTGAATTCTGCTTCATCTTCATACTACTTGCACCACTGCGTGATCCGTAAGGTGGGACTGGAGAGGAGGTGAGCTGATCTTTGTTGCTTCTTTTATGATATTTAGTGCGATCTTGATCCCCTCTCAAATATCTTTTTTTTTTTTATGAATCAAGAAAAAAGGGCAGCACTGCCAAAATAATACAGCAGGTGCAAAACCTATTCAGCAGTGTTCAAACAGCCAAAATGACAAAAGAAAAAAAATAGGCAGCACTCAAATTAAATGTGAAAAAAGTGGATACTTTACTGATCCTCAGATGGCAACGTTTCAACGGTGACCCGTCTTTGTCAATCCACTTTTTTCACATTTAATTTGAGAGCTGCCTATTTTTTTTTCTTTTTTTATGGCTATCACCCTCGCTGGACTCCTGCTTCACCTTCATACTACTTGCACCACTGCATGATCCGTGTGCTGGGACTGGAGAAGATGAGCTGATCTTTCTTGCTTCTTTTATTATATATAGTGCGATCTTGCACCCCTCTCAAATATCATTTGTTTTTTTTTCATGGATATCACCCTCGCTGGACTTCTGCTTCATCTTCATACTATTTGCATCATTGCATGATCCGCGCGATGGGACTGGAGAGGAGGTGAGCTGATCTTTGTTGCTTCTTTTTTGATATTTAGTGCAATCTTGCTCCCCTCTGAAAGATCATTTGTTTTTTTTTAATGGATATCACCCTCGCTGGACTTCTGCTTCACCTTCATACAAATTGCAGCAGTGCATGGTCCACTCGGTGGGACTGGAAAAGAAGTGAGCTGATCTTTGTTGCTCCTTTTTTGATATTTAGTGCGATCTTGCTCCCCTCTAAAATTTCATTGTTTTTTTTGTGGATCTCACCCTCGCTGGATTTCTGCTTCACCTTCATACTACTTGCAGCACTGCATGATCTGCGCGATGGGTCTAGAGAGGAGGTGAGCTGATTCTTGTTGCTTCTTTTTTGATATATAGTGCGATCTTGCTCCCCTCTAAAATTTCATTGTTTTTTTTGTGGATCTCACCCTCGCTGGACTTCGGCTTTACCTTCATACTACTTGCGGTACTGCATGATCCATGCGGTGGGACTGGAGAGGAGGTGAGCTGATCTTTGTTGCTGCTTTTTTGATATTTAATGCGATCTTGCTCCCCTCTCAAATGTCATTTGTTTTTTTATGGATATCACCCTCGCTGGAGTTCTGCGTTACCTTTATACTACTTCCAGCACTGCATGATCCGTGCGTTGGGACTGGAGAGAAGGTGAGCTGATCTTTCTTGCTTCTTTTTTTATATTTAGTGCTATCTTGCTCCCATTTCAAATATCATTTGTTTTTTTATGGATATCACCCTCGCTAGACTTCTGCTTCATCTTCATACTACTTGCATCATTGCATGATCCGCGCGGTGGGACTGGAGAGGAGGTGAGCTGATCTGTGTTGCGTCTTTTTTTGTATTTAGTGCGATCTTGCTCCCATCTCAAAAATCATTTGTTTTTTTATGAATATCACCCTCGCTGGACTTCTGCTTCATCTTCATACTACTTGCATCATTGCATGATCCGCGCGGTGAGACTGGAGAGGAGGTGAGCTGTTCTTTGTTGCTTCTTTTTTGATATTTAGTGCGATCTTGCTCCCCTCACGAATATCATTTTTTTATGGATATCACTCTCGCTGGACTTCTGCTTTACTTTCATACTACTTGCACCACTGCGTGATCCGTAAGGTGGGACTGGAGAGGAGGTGAGCTGATCTTTGTTGCTTCTTTTATGATATTTAGTGCGATCTTGATCCCCTCTCAAATATCTTTTTTTTTTTTATGAATCAAGAAAAAAGGGCAGCACTACCAAAATAATACAGCAGGTGCAAAACCTATTCAGCAGTGTCCAAACAGCCAAAATGACAAAAGAAAAAAAAATAGGCAGCACTCAAATTAAATGTGAAAAAAGTGGATACTTTACTGATCTAAATGACTTTACTTTACTTTACTTCTAAATTACTTTACTTTACTGATCTAAATGACTAAGTATGGAATGGACAAGGCAACTGTTAGGTGGATTCATAGCTGGCTTAGTGATCGGACCCAAAGAGTGGTCGTAAATGGCTGCACATCCAGTTGGAAGAATGTCTCAAGTGGGGTACCACAGGGCTCTGTCCTGGGCCCTGTATTGTTCAACATCTTTATCAACGATTTAGATGAAGGAATTGAGGGTAAACTGATTAAATTTGCTGATGACACAAAGCTAGGAGGGATAGCTAATACTAGAGAAGAGAGAGAGAGGATTCAAAAAGATTTAAATAAACTGGAGAAGTGGGCAGTAACTAACAGAATGGTTTTTAACAGGGAGAAATGCAAAGTACTACATCTGGGCAATAAAAATGAAAAAAGCATATATAGAATGGGAGGAATAGGGCTAAGTGACAGCACATGTGAAAAAGACTTGGGTATACTAATAGATCACAGACTGAATATGAGTCAACAGTGTGATGCAGCAGCAAAAAAGGCAAATGCAGTTCTAGGATGTATTAACAGAAGCATACAGTCTAGATCACATGAAGTCATTATTTCCCTCTACTCCTCTTTGGTCAGACCTCATCTGGAATATTGTGTCCAGTTTTGGGCACCACATTTTAAAAAAGACATCAACAAACTGGAGCAAGTTCAGAAAAGAGCGACCAGAATGGTGACCGGTCTGCAAACCCTGTCTTATGAGGAAAGGTTGCAGGATTTGGGAATGTTTAGTTTGCAAAAGAGAAGACTGAGAGGAGACTTAATTGCTGTCTACAAATATCTAAAGGGCTGTCACATTGTAGAAGGATCAACTTTATTCTCATTTGCACAAGGAAAGACTAGAAGCAATGGGATGAAACTGAATGGGAGGAGACACAGATTAGATATTAGAAAAAACTTTTTGACAGTTAGAGTGATCAATGAGTGGAACAGGCTGCCACGATAAGTGGTGAGTTCTCCTTCAATGGAAGTCTTCAAACAGAGGCTGGACAGACATCTAACTGGGATGATTTAGCGAATCCTGCTTTGAGCAGGGGGTTGGACCAGATGGCCCAGGAGGTCCCTTCCAACTCTACGATTCTATGATTCTATGATTCTATGATCTTCAGATGGCAACGTTTCAACGGTGACCAGTCTTTGTCAATCCACTTTTTTCACAATTAATTTGAGAGCTGCCTATTTTTTTTCCTTTTTTTTATGGCTATCACCCTCGCTGGACTCCTGCTTCACCTTCATACTACTTGCCCCACTGCATGATCCATGTGCTGGGACTGGAGAGAAGATAAGCTGATCTTTCTTGCTTCTTTTTTTATGTATAGTGCGATCTTGCACCCCTCTCAAATATCATTTGGTTTTTTTTCATGGATATCACCCTCGCTGGACTTCTGCTTCACCTTCATACAAATTGCAGCAATGCATGGTCCACTCGGTGGGACTGGAAAGGAGGTGAACTGATCTTTGTTGCTCCTTTTTTGATATTTAGTGCCATCTTGCTCCCCTCTCAAATATAATTTTATTTTTTTATGAATATCACCCTCGCTGGACTTCTGCTTTATCTTCATACTACTTGCATCATTACATGATCCGTGCGGTGGGACTGGAGAGGAGGTGAGCTGATCTTTGTTGCTTCTTATTTGATATTTAGTGCGATCTTGCTCCCCTCACAAATATCATTTTTTTATGGATATCACCCTCGCTGGACTTCTGCTTCACCTTCATACTACTTGCACCACTGCATGATCCGTAAGGTGGGACGGGAGAGGAGGTGAGCTGATCTTTGTTGCTTCTTTTTTGATATTTAATGCGATTTTGCTCCCCTCTCAAATATCATTTGTTTTTTTTATGGATATTACCCTCGCTTGTATTCTGCTTCACCTTCACACTACTTGCAGCACTGCATGATCTGCGCGATGGGTCTAGAGAGGAGGTGAGCTGATTCTTGTTGCTTCTTTTGTGATATATACTGCGATCTTGCTCCTCTCTAAAATTTCATTGTTTTTTTTAATGGATCTCACCCTCGATGGACTTCTGCTTCACCTTCATACTACTTGCAGCACTGCATGATCCGTGCGGTGGGACTTGAGGAGGTGAGCTGATCTTTGTTTCTTCTTTTTTGATATTTAGTGCGATCTTGCTCCCCTCTCAAATATCATTTGCTTTTTTATGGATATCACCCTCGCTGGAGTTCTGCTTTACCTTTATACTACTTCCAGCACTGCATGATCCGTGTTTTGGGACTGGAGAGAAGGTGAGCTGATCTTTCTTGCTTCTTTTTTTATATTTAGTGCGATCTTGCTCCCATTTCAAATATCATTTTTTTTTTATGGATATCACCCTCGCTGGACTTCTGCTTCATCTTCATACTACTTGCATCATTGCATGATCCGCGCGGTGGGACTGGAGAGGAGGTGAGCTGATCTTTGTTGCGTCTTTTTTTGTATTTAGTGAGATCTTGCTCCCGTCTCAAAAATCTTTTTTTTTTTTATGAATATCACCCTCGCTGGACTTCTGCTTCATCTTCATACTACTTGCATCATTGCATGATCCGCGCGGTGGGACTGGAGAGGAGGTGAGCTGATCTTTGTTGCTTGTTTTTTGATATTTAGTGCGATCTTGCTCCCCTCTCATATCAGTTTTTTTTAAGGATATCACCATCGCTGGACTTCTGCTTCACCTTCTTACTACTTGCAGCAGTGCATGATCCGCACAGTGGGACTGGAGAGGAGGTGGGCTGATTTTTGTTGCTTCTGTTTAGATATTTAGTGCGATCTTGCTCCCCTCTCAAATATAATTTGTTTTTTTATGGCTATCACCCTCTCTGGACTTCTGCTTCACCTTCATACTGCTTCCAGCACTGCATGATCCGCCCGGTGGGAATAGAGAGGAGGTGAGCTGATCTTTGTTGCTTCTTTTTTGATATTTAGTGCGATCTTGCTCCCCTCTCAAATATCATTTGTTTTTTTTTTATGGATATCACCCTCGCTGGACTTCTGCTTCACCTTCATACAAATTACAGCAGTGCATTGTCCACTCGGTGGGACTGGAAATGAGGTGAGCTGATCTTTGTTGCTTCTTTTTTGATATTTCGTGCAATCTTGCTCCCCTCTAAAACATCATTTGTTTTTTTTATGGATATCACCCTCGATGGACTTGTGCTTTACCTTCATACTACTTGAAGCACTGCATGATCCGCGCACTGGGACTGGAGAGAAGATGATCTGATCTTTGTTGCTGTTTTTTTGATATGTAGTGCGATCTTGCTCCCCTCTCAAATATCATTTGTTTTTTTATGGATATTACCCTCGCTGGACTTCTGCTTCATCTTCATACTACTTGCATCATTGCATGATCCGCACGGTGGGACTGGAGAGGAGGTGAGCTGATCTTTGTTGCTTCTTTTTTTATTTTTAGTGCGATCTTGCTCCCATCTCAAAAATCATTTGTTTTTTTATGAATATCACCCTCGCTGGACTTCTGCTTCATCTTCATACTACTTGCATCATTGCATGATCCGCAAGGTGGAACTGGAGAGGAGGTGAGCTGATCTTTGTTGCTTCTTTTTTGATATTTAGTGCGATCTTGCTCCCCTCTAAAATTTCATTGTTTTTTTTGTGGATCTCACCCTCGCTGGACTTCGGCTTTACCTTCATACTACTTGCAGTACTGCATGATCCATGGGGTGGGACTGGAGAGGAGGTGAGCTGATCTTTGTTGCTGCTTTTTTGATATTTAGTGCGATCTTGCTCCCCTCTCAAATGTCATTTGTTTTTTTATGGATATCACCCTCGCTGGACTTATGCTTTACCTTTACACTACTTCCAGCATTGCATGATCCTCGCGGTGCGACTGGAGAGAAGGTGAGCTGATCTTTCTTCCTTCTTTTTTGATATTTATTGTGATCTTGCACCCCTCTCAAATATTATTTGTTTTTTCATGACTATCTCCCTCGCTGGACTTCTGCTTCACCTTCATACTGCTTCCAGCACTGCATGATCCGCGTGGTGGAACTGGAGAGGAGGTGAGCTGATCTTTGTAGCTTCTTTTTTGATATTTAGTGAGATCTTGCTCCCCTCTCAAATATCAATGTTTTTTTATGGATTTCACCCTCACTGGAATTCTGTCTCACCTTCATACTACTTGCAGCACTGCATGATCCACGCGGTGGGTTTGTAGAGGAGGTGAGCTGATTTTTGTTGCTTCTTTTTTTATATTAAGTGCGATCTTGCTCCCCTCTCAAAGAACATTTGTTTTTTCATGGCTATCACCCTCGTTGGACTTCTGCTTCACCTTCATATTGCTTCCAGCACTGCATGATCTGCGAGGTTGGACTGGAGAGAAGGTGAGCTGATCTTTGTTGCTTCTTTTTTGATATTTAGTGAGATCTTGCTCCCCTCTCCAAGAACATTTGTTTTTTTATGGATATCACCCTCGCTGGACTTCTGCTTTACCTTTATACTACTTCCAGCACTGCATGATCCGCGCGGTGGCACTGGAGAGAAGGTGAGCTGATCTTTTTTCCTTCTTTTTTGATATTTATTGCGATCTTGCACCCCTCTCAAATATCATTTGTTTTTTTATGACTATCACCCTCGCTGGACTTCTGCTTCACCTTCATACTGCTTCCAGCACTGCATGATCCACGTGGTGGAACTGGAGAGAAGGTGAGCTGATCTTTGTTGCTTCTTTTTTGATATTTAGTGAGATCTTGCTCCCTTCTCCAAGAACATATGTTTTTTTATGGATATCACCCTCGCTGGAGTTCTGCTTTACCTTTATACTACTTCCAGCACTGCGTGATCCGTGCGGTGGGACTGGAGAGAAGGTGAGCTGATCTTTCTTCTTTTTTTATATTTAGTGCGATCTTGCTCCCATTTCAAATATCATTTGTTTTTTTATGGATATCACCCTCGCTGGACTTCTGCTTCATCTTCATACTGCTTGCATCATTGCATGATCCGCGCGATGGGACTGGAGAGGAGGTGAGCTGATCTTTGTTGCTTCTTTTTTGATATTTAGTGCAATCTTGCTCCCCTCTGAAATATTTGTTTTTTTTTCATGGATATCACCCTCGCTGGACTTCTGCTTCACCTTCATACAAATTGCAGCAGTGCATGGTCCACTCGGTGGGACTGGAAAAGAGGTGAGCTGATCTTTGTTGCTCCTTTTTTGATATTTAGTGCGATCTTGCTCCCCTCTAAAATTTCATTGTTTTTTTTGTGGATCTCACCCTCGCTGGATTTCTGCTTCACCTTCATACTACTTGCAGCACTGCATGATCTGCGCGATGGGTCTAGAGAGGAGGTGAGCTGATTCTTGTTGCTTCTTTTTTGATATATAGTGCGATCTTGCTCCCCTCTAAAATTTCATTGTTTTTTTTGTGGATCTCACCCTCGCTGGACTTCGGCTTTACCTTCATACTACTTGCGGTACTGCATGATCCATGCGGTGGGACTGGAGAGGAGGTGAGCTGATCTTTGTTGCTGCTTTTTTGATATTTAGTGCGATCTTGCTCCCCTCTCAAATGTCATTTGTTTTTTTATGGATATCACCCTCGCTGGAGTTCTGCTTTACCTTTATACTACTTCCAGCACTGCATGATCCGTGCGTTGGGACTGGAGAGAAGGTGAGCTGATCTTTCTTGCTTCTTTTTTTATATTTAGTGCGATCTTGCTCCCATTTCAAATATCATTTGTTTTTTTATGAATATCACCCTCGCTGGACTTCTGCTTCATCTTCATACTGCTTGCATCATTGCATGATCCGCGCGGTGGGACTGGAGAGGAGGTGAGCTGATCTTTGTTGCGTCTTTTTTTGTATTTAGTGCGATCTTGCTCCCGTCTCAAAAATCATTTGTTTTTTTATGAATATTACCCTCGCTGGACTTCTGCTTCATCTTCATACTACTTGCATCATTGCATGATCCGCGCGGTGGGACTGGAGAGGAGGTGAGCTGATCTTTGTTGCTTCTTTTTTGTTATTTAGTGCGATCTTACTCCCCTCACGAATATCATTTTTTTATGGTTATCGCTGGACTTCTGCTTCACTTTCATACTACTTGCACCACTGCGTGATCCGTAAGGTGGGACTGGAGAGTAGGTGAGCTGATCTTTGTTGCTTCTTTTATGATATTTAGTGCGATCTTGATCCCCTCTCAAATATCTTTTCTTTTTTTTTTTTATGAATCAAGAAAAAAGGGCAGCACTACCAAAATAATACAGCAGGTGCAAAACCTATTCAGCAGTGTCCAAACAGCCAAAATGACAAAAGAAAATAAAATAGGCAGCACTCAAATTAAATGTGAAAAAAGTGGATACTTTACTGATCCTCAGATGGCAACGTTTCAACGGTGACCCGTCTTTGTCAATCCACTTTTTTCACATTTAATTTGAGAGCTGCTTATTTTTTTTTCCTTTTTTTTATGGCTATCACCCTCGCTGGACTCCTGCTTCACCTTCATACTACTTGCACCACTGCATGATCCGTGCGCTGGGACTGGAGAGAAGATGAGCTGATGTTTCTTGCTTCTTTTTTTATGTATAGTGCGATCTTGCACCCCTCTCAAATATCATTTGGTTTTTTTTCATGGATATCACCCTCGCTGGACTTCTGCTTCACCTTCATACAAATTGCAGCAATGCATGGTCCACTCGGTGGGACTGGAAAGGAGGTGAACTGATCTTTGTTGCTCCTTTTTTGATATTTAGTGCCATCTTGCTCCCCTCTCAAATATAATTTTATTTTTTTATGGATATCACCCTCGCTGGAGTTCTGCTTCACCTTCATACTACTTGCACCACTGCATTATCCATGCGGTGGGACTGGAGAGGAGGTGAGTTGATCTTTGTTGCTGCTTTTATGATATTTAGTGCGATCTTGCGCCCATCTCAAATATAATTTGTTTTTTTTATGAATATCACCCTCGCTGGACTTCTGCTTTATCTTCATACTACTTGCATCATTACATGATCCGCGCGGTGGGACTGGAGAGGAGGTGAGCTGATCTTTGTTGCTTCTTTTTTGATATTTAGTGCGATCTTGCTCCCCTCACAAATATCATTTGTTTTTTTATGGATATTTCCCTCGCTGGACTTCTGCTTCACCTTCATACTATTTGCACCACTGCATGATCCGTAAGGTGGGACGGGAGAGGAGGTTAGCTGATCTTTGTTGCTTCTTTTTTGATATTTAATGCGATTTTGCTCCCCTCTCAAATATCATTTGTTTTTTTTATGGATATTTCCCTCGCTTAAATTCTGCTTCACCTTCACACTACTTGCAGCACTGCATGATCTGCGCGATGGGTCTAGAGAGGAGGTGAGCTGATTCTTGTTGCTTCTTTTGTGATATATAGTGCGATCTTGCTCCTCTCTAAAATTTCATTGTTTTTTTTAATGGATCTCACCCTCGATGGACTTCTGCTTCACCTTCATACTACTTGCAGCACTGCATGATCCGTGCGGTGGGACTTGAGGAGGTGAGCTGATCTTTGTTTCTTCTTTTTTGATATTTAGTGCGATCTTGCTCCCCTCTCAAATATCATTTGCTTTTTTATGGATATCACCCTCGCTGGAGTTCTGCTTTACCTTTACTGTATACTACTTCCAGCACTGCATGATCCGTGTTTTGGGACTGGAGAGAAGGTGAGCTGATCTTTCTTGCTTCTTTTTTTATATTTAGTGCGATCTTGCTCCCATTTCAAATATCATTTTTTTTTTATGGATATCACCCTCGCTGGACTTCTGCTTCATCTTCATACTACTTGCATCATTGCATGATCCGTGCGGTGGGACTGGAGAGGAGGTGAGCTGATCTTTGTTGCGTCTTTTTTTGTATTTAGTGCGATCTTGCTCCCTTCTCAAAAATCATTTGTTTTTTATGAATATCACCCTTGCTGGACTTCTGCTTCATCTTCATACTACTTGCATCATTGCATGATCCGCGCGGTGGGACTGGAGAGGAGGTGAGCTGATCTTTGTTGCTTGTTTTTTGATATTTAGTGCGATCTTGCTCCCCTCTCAAATATCAGTTTTTTTTTAAGGATATCAACCTCGCTGGACTTCTGCTTCACCTTCATACTACTTGCAGCACTGCATGGTCCGTGCAATGGGACTGGAGAGGAGGTGAGCTGATTTTTGTTGCTTCTGTTTAGATATTTAGTGCGATCTTGCTCCCCTCTCAAATATCAATTGTTTTTTTATAATCATATTACCCTCGCTGGACTTCTGCTTCACCTTCTTACTACTTGCAGCAGTGCATGATCCGCACGGTGGGACTGGAGAGGAGGTGAGCTGATCTTTGTTGATTCTTTTTTGTTATTTATTGCGATCTTGCTCCCCTCTCAAATAGCAGTTTTTTTTTATGGATATCATCCTCGCTGGACTCCTGCTTCACCTTCTTACTACTTGCAGCAGTGCATGATCCGCACAGTGGGACTGGAGAGGAGGTGGGCTGATTTTTGTTGCTTCTGTTTAGATATTTAGTGCGATCTTGCTCCCCTCTCAAATATAATTTGTTTTTTTATGGCTATCACCCTCTCTGGACTTCTGCTTCACCTTCATACTGCTTCCAGCACTTCATGATCCGCGCGGTGGGAATAGAGAGGAGGTGAGCTGATCTTTGTTGCTTCTTTTTTGATATTTAGTGCGATCTTGCTCCCCTCTCAAATATCATTTGTTTTTTTTTATGGATATCACCCTCGGTGGACTTCTGTTTCACCTTCATACAAATTACAGCAGTGCATTGTCCACTCGGTGGGACTGGAAATGAGGTGAGCTCATCTTTGTTGCTTTTTTGATATTTCGTGCAATCTTGCTCCCCTCTAAAACATCATTTGTTTTTTTTATGGATATCACCCTCGATGGACTTGTGCTTTACCTTCATACTACTTGCAGCACTGCATGATCCGCGCAGTGGGACTGGAGAGAAGATGATCTGATCTTTGTTGCTGCTTTTTTGATATGTAGTGCGATCTTGCTCCCCTCTCAAATATCATTTGTTTTTTTATGGATATCACCCTCGCTGGACTTCTGCTTCATCTTCATACTACTTGCATCATTGCATGATCCGCGCGGTGGGACTGGAGAGGAGGTGAGCTGATCTTTGTTGCTTCTTTTTTTATATTTAGTGCGATCTTGCTCCCATCTCAAAAATCATTTGTTTTTTTATGAATATCACCCTCGCTGGACTTCTGCTTCATCTTCATACTACTTGCATCATTGCATGATCCGCAAGGTGGAACTGGAGAGGAGGTGAGCTGATCTTTGTTGCTTCTTTTTTTATATTTAGTGCGATCTTGCTCCCATCTCAAAAATAATTTGTTTTTTTATGGATATCACCCTCGCTGGACTTCTGCTTCACTTTCATACTACTTGCAGCACTGCATGATCTGCGTTATGGGTCTAGAGAGGAGGTGAGCTGATTCTTGTTGCTTCTTTTTTGATATATAGTGCGATCTTGCTCCCCTCTAAAATTTCATTGTTTTTTTTGTGGATCTCACCCTCGCTGGACTTCGGCTTTACCTTCATACTATAATAATAATAATAATTTTTATTTATATAGCGCCAACATATTCCGCAGCACTTTACAATTAAGCGGGGACATGTACAGACAATAAATTCAATACAAGTTAAGACAGTTCAAACAGTGACATTAGGAGTGAGGTCCCTGCTCGCAAGCTTACCAATCTACAAGGAAATGGGGGGACACAGTAGGTGAGAAATGCTTGTTAATTCAGGTCTGGCAATTATAATAGGTATTTTCATATAAAGCTGCATGATCCGGTCATCAGCCCGTGTGTTTAAGTGCAATAGACAAGTATCAAGTGCAGTTATCATGTGCATGAAGGGTGTGGAGACAGATGAATAGTAGGGTGCAGATTCAGAATAATATTTGGAAGGAGGGAACAGGGCAAAGTTAGCTTGCTGAGTAGTTGATGTGGTAGGCTTGTTTGAAGAGATGGGTTTTCAAAGCGCGCTTGAATAGGTCAGGGCTAGGTATCAGTCTGATTGTCTGGGGAAGTGCATTCCAGAGAGCTGGAGCAGCACAAGAGAAGTCTTGGAGACGGAGGTGCGAGGTTCGGATTACGGGGGATGTTAGTCTTAGGTCATTTGTAGAACGGAGGGCACGTGTAGGGCGATAGACAGAGATGAGAGAGGAGATATAAGGCGGTGCAGAACAGTGGAGAGCTTTGTGGGTGAGAGAGATGAGTTTATACTGGACCCTGTAGCGAATAGGTAGCCAGTGTAATGACTGGCACAAGATGGAGGCATCGGTGAAGCGGCTGCACAGAAATATGACCCTGGCTGCCGCATTCAAGATGGATTGGAGAGGAGAAAGTTTGGTAAGAGGGAGACCGATCAGAAGAGAGTTGCAGTAGTCCAGACGAGAATGAATAAGAGCGACAGTAAGAGTCTTAGCAGTTTCAAAGGTGAGAAAAGGTCGGATTCTGGAGATGTTTTTAAGATGCAGGTGACAAGAGCGACTGAGTGATCGGATGTACGGAGTAAAGGAAAGTTCAGTGTTGAATATGACCCCAAGACAGCGGGCATGCTGCTTGGGAGTTATGGTTGAACCCTCCAGGGTTATTTCGATGTTAGGTAGAGTGAGGTTAGTAGAGGGGAGAAACACAAGAAGTTCAGTTTTAGAGAGATTTAGTTTCAGATAGAGGGAGGACATGATGCTAGAGACAGCAGACAGACAATCCTTGGTATTTTGAATTAGGGTAGGGGTGATGTCAGGGGAAGAAGTGTATAATTGGGTGTCATCAGCATAGAGATGATACTGGAACCCAAATCTGCTGATTGTTTGTCCAATAGGGGCAGTGTATAAAGAGAAGAGGAGGGGGCCTAGGACTGAGCCCTGCGGGACCCCGATAGTAAGGGGACGAGAAGAGGAAGAGGAGCCGGAAAAAGATACAGTGAAGGAGCGGTCAGAGAGGTAGGAGGAGAACCAGGAGAGGGCTGTGTCCTTGAGGCCTATAGAGCGGAGCATAGTGAGGAGGAGCTGGTGATCCACAGTGTCAACCACAGAGAGATCCACAGAGAGATCCAGGAGAATCAGCAGGGAGCAATGACCTTTCGATTTAGCTGTTATTAAATCATTAGAGACTTTAGTGAGGGCAGGTTCAGTAGAGTGTAAAGAGTGGAAACCAGATTGTAAGGGGTCGAGAAGAGAGTTATCCGAGAGATAGCGGATTAGACGGGAGTGGACCAGGCGTTCCAGGAGTTTAGAGATGAAGGGAAGGTTAGAGACAGGTCTGTAGTTAGCAGTGCAGTTCTGGTCCAGGGATGGCTTTTTAAGTAAAGGGGTTATGATGGCTTGTTTAAGTGAGGAGGGAAATATACCTGAAGAAAGAGAGAGGTTAAATATTTTAGTCAGGTGAGTGGTGACCACTGGTGAGAGAGACTGCAGGAGCTGTGAAGGAATAGGGTCACTGTTGCAGGTTGTAGGCCGAGCAGAAGCGAGGAGCTTGGAAACTTCTTCTTCTGAAACAGGCTCAAAGATGTCTAGTGAGCTTGAGGTGCGGCAGGGAAGGGGATCCAGGCACTGAGGAGATAGGGCTGAGATATCCTGATGGATGTGGTTGATTTTTTCTAGGAAATAAGTGGCCAGATCCTCACCGCTGAGGTTGGTGATGGGGGCCTGTACTTTAGGTTTCAGGAGGGAGTTTAAGGTTTCAAAAAGTCGTCTTAGGTTGTTGGATAATAAGGTGATGAGGGTGGTGAAGTAGGATTGTTTGGCCAGATGAAGGGCAGAGTTATAGGTTTTGAGCATGAACTTATAGTGGATGAAGTCTTCTGCTAAGAGAGATTTTCTCCACTGCCGCTCTGCACACCTCGAGCAGCGCTGAAGAGAGCGTGTTTGCGTTGTGTGCCAGGGCTGCCGTTGTCTGTGTCGGGTCTTTCTGCGTATAGAAGGTGCTGCTTCATCTAGGGCATTCTTCAGTGTATTATTGAAGTGTGACAATGCTATGTCTGGACAGGAGAGGGTGGAGATGGGGGCTAAAGATGTGTGGAGATTGTCCCTAAGCTGTTGGGTATTAATGGTACGTGTATTCTGATAAGTGTGGTAAGTGGGGGTGTCCCGGGTGAGGAGACAATTCTTGACAGAGAAGGAAAGAAGGTTGTGGTCCGAGAGCGGGAGAGGTGAATTAGTAAAGTCGTGCAGCGAGCCGGGACGGGAGAAAACCAGGTCCAGAGTATTCCCGTCCTCATGTGTAGGAGAATTAGTAAACTGTGAGAGGCCGAATGAAGACGTTAGAGAAAGAAGATGAGAGGCAGACTGGGAGAGCGTATCATTGATGGGAATGTTAAAGTCTCCCATGATGAGGGTGGGGATGTCACAGGACAGAAAGTGAGTAAGCCAGGTGGTGAAGTGGTCTAGAAACTGGCGGGAGGAGCCTGGAGGGCGATAAACGACCGCCACTCGTAAGGAGAAGGGCTTAAAGAGTCTGACGGCGTGGACTTCAAAGGAAGGAAATGTAAGTGAGGGAACCGGGGGGATGACCTGGAAAGCACATTGTGATGAAAGGAGCAAACCAACACCTCCACCCTGTCTGTTCTCAGGTCTGGGGGTATGTGAAAATTTCAGCCCACCAAACGAGAGAGCGGCAGCAGCGGTGGTGTCTGAATGCTGGATCCAGGTTTCTGTAATAGCCAGAAGGTTAAGGGAATTAGAGAGAAAAAGATCGTGAATGTAAGTCTGTTTGTTACACACAGACCGTGCATTCCAGAAAGCACATTGGAAAGTGAGAGGAGAAGGAATGCACTGAATGTTAATAAGATTAGCAGGGTTTCTATATGCAGCTGGAGGAGAGTAACGTATGCTGGTGGAGGGAGGCCCAGGGTTGGGGGAGATGTCACCTGCAACTATTAAAAGGAGAAAAAACAGAAAAAGCAGGTGGTGGGATGATTTGTATGAACGTTTTGAGTGCTGCATGGAGGTTTTGGATGGTTTGGTGTGGGTAAGAAATGTCAATAGAGCCTCAGAGTTAAATATGGGAGAGGGGAAAAGGGAGGGGTGGATATGCAGAGAGTGCACAGAATGTGTAAAAGGGCAGGCGAGTTGTTAAAAAGCAGAAGTGAAGACAAGCAGCAGGTTAATATGATCAATGCATATGTAGTACGACTGACCAAGAAGCATTCGTGCATGAAAAACTTATGCACCTTACCTGTCTCCTGCCCTGTCCAACTGCATTGTCTAACTGCAAAACACTTGATCCTGTTGCACGCGTGAGCCCGCACGCGTGCTATCCCAGCCAGAGCTAAATATATATGAAATGAAATGTCTGCTAGCTTCAGCCACCAAAAGGCCACAATCAGTAATTAACCAATTAGCACAAGGCCAGAGCAGGCATTACTATGCAGGGTAAATAACTAACGCTGGACAAGGCCATCAAACAGAGAAAGGGAAAAAAAAACCAAAATACTACTTATACTACTTATACAAAATACTACTTGCAGTACTGCATGATCCATGCGGTGGGACTGGAGAGGAGGTGAGCTGATCTTTGTTGCTGCTTTTTTGATATTTATTGCGATCTTGCACCCCTCTCAAATATTATTTGATTTTTCATGACTATCTCCCTCGCTGGACTAATGCTTCACCTTCATACTGCTTCCAGCACTGCATGATCCTCGTGGTGGAACTGGAGAGGAGCTGAGCTGATCTTTGTAGCTTCTTTTTTGATATTTAGTGAGATCTTGCTCCCCTCTCAAATATCAATGTTTTTTTATGGATTTCACCCTCACTGGAATTCTGTCTCACCTTCATACTACTTGCAGCACTGCATGATCCACGCGGTGGGTTTGTAGAGGAGGTGAGCTGATTTTTGTTGCTTCTTTTTTTATATTAAGTGCGATCTTGCTCCCCTCTCAAAGAACATTTGTTTTTTTATGGCTATCACCCTCGTTGGACTTCTGCTTCACCTTCATACTGCTTCCAGCACTGCATGATCCACGTGGTGGAACTGGAGAGAAGGTGAGCTGATCTTTGTTGCTTCTTTTTTGATATTTAGTGAGATCTTGCTCCCTTCTCCAAGAACATATGTTTTTTTATGGATATCACCCTCGCTGGAGTTCTGCTTTACCTTTATACTACTTCCAGCACTGCGTGATCCGTGCGATGGGACTGGAGAGAAGGTGAGCTGATCTTTCTTCCTTCTTTTTTTATATTTAGTGCGATCTTGCTCCCATTTCAAATATCATTTGTTTTTTTTATGGATATCACCCTCGCTGGACTTCTGCTTCATCTTCATACTACTTGCATCATTGCACGATCTGCGCGATGGAACTGGAGAGGAGGTGAGCTGATCTTTGTTGCTTCTTTTTTGATATTTAGTGCGATCTTGCTCCACTCTAAAATGTCATTGTTTTTTTTGTGGATCTCACCCTCGCTGAACTTCTGCTTCACCTTCATACAAATTGCAGCAGTGCATGATCCGCGCGATGGGACTGGAGAGGAGGTGAGCTGATCTTTGTTGCTCCTTTTTTGATATTTAGTGCGATCTTGCTCCCCTCTAAAATGTCATTGTTTTTTTTGTGGATCTCACCCTCGCTGGACTTCTGCTTCACCTTCATACTACTTGCAGCACTGCATGATCTGCGCGATGGGTCTAGAGAGGAGGTGAGCTGATTCTTGTTGCTTCTTTTTTTATATATAGTGCGATCTTGCTCCCCTCTAAAATGTCATTTTTTTTTGTGGATCTCACCCTCGCTGGACATCGGCTTTACCTTCATACTACTTGCGGTACTGCATGATCCATGCGGTGGGACTGGAGAGGAGGTGAGCTGATCTTTGTTGCTGCTTTTTTGATATTTAGTGCGATCTTGCTCCCCTCTCAAATGTCATTTGTTTTTTTATGGATATCACCCTCGCTGGAGTTCTGCTTTACCTTTATACTACTTCCAGCACTGCATGATCCGTGCGTTGGGACTGGAGAGAAGGTGAGCTGATCTTTCTTGCTTCTTTTTTTATATTTAGTGCGATCTTGCTCCCATTTCAAATATCATTTGTTTTTTTTATGGATATCAACCTCGCTGGACTTCTGCTTCATCTTCATACTACTTGCATCATTGCATGATCCGCGCGGTGGAATTGGAGAGGAGGTGAGCTGATCTTTGTTGCGTCTTTTTTTGTATTTAGTGCGATCTTGCTCCCGTCTCAAAAATCATTTGTTTTTTTATGAATATCACCCTCGCTGGACTTCTGCTTCATCTTCATACTACTTGCATCATTGCATGATCCGCGCGGTGGGACTGGAGAGGAGGTGAGCTGATTTTTGTTGCTTCTTTTTTGATATTTAGTGCGATCTTGCTCCCCTCATGAATATCATTTTTTTATGGATATCACCCTCGCTGGACTTCTGCTTCACTTTCATACTACTTGCACCACTGCGTGATCCGTAAGGTGGGACTGGAGAGGAGGTGAGCTGATCTTTGTTGCTTCTTTTGTGATATTTAGTGCGATCTTGATCCCCTCTCAAATATCTTTTTTTTTTTTATGAATCAAGAAAAAAGGGCAGCACTGCCAAAATAATACAGCAGGTGCAAAACCTATTCAGCAGTGTCCAAACAGCCAAAATGACAAAAGTAAAAAAAATAGGCAGCACTCAAATTAAATGTGAAAAAAGTGGATACTTTACTGATCCTCAGATGGCAACGTTTCAACGGTGACCCGTCTTTGTCAATCCACTTTTTTCACATTTAATTTGAGAGCTGCCAATTTTTTTACCTTTTTTTTTATGGCTATCACCCTCGCTGGACTCCTGCTTCACCTTCATACTACTTGCACCACTGCATGATCCGTGCGCTGGGACTGGAGAGAAGATGAGCTGATCTTTCTTGCTTCTTTTTTTATATATAGTGCGATCTTGCTCCCATCTCAAATATCATTTGTTTTTTTTATGAATATCACCCTCGCTGGACTTCTGCTTTATCTTCATACTACTTGCATCATTACATGATCCGCGCGGTGGGACTGGAGAGGAGGTGAGCTGATCTTTGCTGCTGCCTTTTTGATATTTAGTGCGATCTTGCTCCCCTCTCAAATATCATTTGATTTTTTTATGGAAATCACCCTTGCTGGAGTTCTGTTTCACCTTCATACTACTTGCACCACTGCATTATCCATGCGGTGGGACTGGAGAGGAGGTGAGCTGATCTTTGCTGCTGCCTTTTTGATATTTAGTGCGATCTTGCTCCCCTCTCAAATATCATTTGATTTTTTTATGGATATCACCCTCGCTGGACTTCTACTTCACCTTCATTCTACTTGCACCACTGCATGATCCGCGCGGTGGACTGGAGAGGAGGTGAGCTGATCTTTGTTGCTTCTTTTTTGATATTTAATGCGATTTTGCTCCCCTCTCAAATATCATTTGTTTTTTTATGGATATTACCCTCGCTTGAATTCTGCTTCACCTTCACACTACTTGCAGCACTGCATGATCTGCGCGATGGGTCTAGAGAGGAGGTGAGCTGATTCTTGTTGCTTCTTTTGTGATATATATAGTGCGATCTTGCTCCTCTCTAAAATTTCATTGTTTTTTTTAATGGATCTCACCCTCGCTGGACTTCTGCTTCACCTTCATACTACTTGCAGCACTGCAGGATCCGTGCGGTGGGACTTGAGGAGGTGAGCTGATCTTAGCTGCTTCTTTTTTGATATTTAGTGCGATCTTGCTCCCCTCTCAAATATCATTTGCTTTTTTATGGATATCACCCTCGCTGGAGTTCTGCTTTACCTTTATACTACTTCCAGCACTGCATGATCCGTGCGTTGGGACTGGAGAGAAGGTGAGCTGATCTTTCTTGCTTCTTTTTTAATATTTAGTGCGATCTTGCTCCCATTTCAAATATCATTTGTTTTTTTATGGATATCACCCTCGCTGGACTTCTGCTTCATCCTCATACTACTTGCATCATTGCATGATCCGCGCGGTGGGACTGGAGAGGAGGTGAGCTGATCTTTGTTGCTTCTTTTTTGTTATTTAGTGCGATCTTGCTCCCCTCACGAATATCATTTTTTTATGGATATCACCCTCGCTGGACTTCTGCTTCACTTTCATACTACTTGCACAACTGCGTGATCCATAAGGTGGGACTGGAGAGGAGGTGAGCTGATCTTTGTTGCTTCTTTTATGATATTTAGTGCGATCTTGATCCCCTCTCAAATATCTTTTTTTTTTTTTATGAATCAAGAAAAAAGGGCAGCACTACCAAAATAATACAGCAGGTGCAAAACCTATTCAGCAGTGTCCAAACAGCCAAAATGACAAAAGAAAATAAAATAGGCAGCACTCAAATTAAATGTGAAAAAAGTGGATACTTTACTGATCCTCAGATGGCAACGTTTCAACGGTGACCCGTCTTTGTCAATCCACTTTTTTCACATTTAATTTGAGAGCTGCCTATTTTTTTTTTCTTTTTTTATGGCTATCACCCTCGCTTGACTCCTGCTTCACCTTCATACTACTTGCACCACTGCATGATCCGTGTGCTGGGACTGGAGAGAAGATGAGTTGATCTTTCTTGCTTCTTTTTTATTTATAGTGCGATCTTGCACCTCTCTCAAATATCATTTGTTTTTTTTTTCATGGATATCACCCTCGCTGGACTTCTGCTTCACCTTCATACAAATTGCGGCAATGCATGGTCCACTCGGTAGGACTGGAAAGGAGGTGAGCTGATCTTTGCTGCTGCCTTTTTGATATTTAGTGCGATCTTGCTTCCCTCACAAATATCATTTTTTTTATCGATATCACCCTCGCTGGACTTCTGCTTCACTTTCATACTACTTGCACCACTGCGTGATCCTTAAGGTGGGACTGGAGAGGAGGTGAGCTGATCTTTGTTGCTTCTTTATTTATATTTAGTGCGATCTTGCTCCCTTCTCAAATATCATTTTTTTATGGATATTACCCTCGCTTGAATTCTGCTTCATCTTCAAACTACTTGCAGCACTGCATGATCGGCGCGATGGGTCTAGAGAGGTAGTGAGCTGATCCTTGTTGCTTCTTTTTTGATATTTAGTGCGATCTTGCACCTCTCTCAAATGTCATTTGTTTTTTTATGGATATCACCCTCGCTGGACTTCTGCTTTACCTTTATACTACTTCCAGCACTGCATGATCCGCTCTGTGGGACTGGAGAGAAGGTGAGCTGATCTTTCTTGCTTCTTTTTTGATATTTTATTGCGATCTTGCACCCCTCTCAAATATCATTTTTTTATGACTATCACCCTCGCTGGACTTCTGCTTCACCTTCATACTGCTTCCAGCACTGCATGATCTGCGTGGTGGAACTTGAGAGGAGGTGAGCTGATCTTTGTTGCTTTTTTGATATTTAGTGCGATCTTGCTCCCCTCTCAAATATTTTTTTTTATGGCTATCACCCTCGCTGGACTTCTGCTTCACCTTCATACTGCTTCCAGCACTGCATGATCCGCGCGGTGGGACTGGAGAGAAGGTGAGCTTATCTTTCTTGCTTCTTTTTTGATATTTAGTGTGATCTTGCACCCCTCTCAAATATCATTTGTTTTTTTATGGATTTCACCCTCGCTGGACTTCTGCTTCACCTTCATACTACTTGCACCACTGCATGATCCGTAAGGTGGGACTGGAGAGGAGGTGAGCTGATCTTTGTTGCTTCTTTTTTGATATTTAGTGCGATCTTGCTCCCCTCACAAATATCATTTTTTTATGGATATCACCCTCGCTGGACTTCTGCTTCACCTTCATACTACTTGCACCACTGCATGATCCGTAAGGTGGGACTGGAGAGGAGGTGAGCTGATCTTTGTTGCTTCTTTTTTGATATTTAATGCGATTTTGCTCCCCTCTCAAATATCATTTGTTTTTCTTACGGATATTACCCTCGCTTGATTTCTACTTCACCTTCACACTACTTGCAGCACTGCATGATCTGCGCAATGGGTCTAGATAGTAGGTGAGCTGATTCTTGTTGCTTCTTTTGTGATATATAGTGCGATCTTACTCCTCTCTAAAATTTCATTGTTTTTTTAATGGATCGCATCCTCGCTGGACTTCTGCTTCACCTTCATACTACTTGCAGCACTGCATGATCCGTGCGGTGGGACTTGTGGAGGTGAGCTGATCTTTGTTGCTTCTTTTTTGATATTTAGTGCGATCTTGCTCCCATTTCAAATATCATTTGTTTTTTTATGGATATCACCCTCGCTGGACTTCTGCTTCATCTTCATACTACTTGCATCATTGCATGATCCGCGCGGTGGGACTGGAGAAGAGGTGAGCTGATCTTTGTTGCTTCTTTTCTGATATTTAGTGCGATCTTGCTCCCCTATGAAACATTTGTTTTTTCATGGATATCACCCTCGCTGGACTTCTGCTTCACCTTCATACAAATTGCAGCATTGCATGGTCCACTCGGTGGGACTGGAAAGGAGGTGAGCTGATCTTTGTTGCTCCTTTTTTGATATTTAGTGCGATCTTGCTCCCCTCTCAAATATAATTTTATTTTTTTATGGATATCACCCTCGCTGGACTTCTGCTTCACCTTCATACTACTTGCACCAGTGCATGATCCATGCGTTGGGACTGGAGAGGAGGTGAGCTGATCTTTGTTGCTTTTTTTTATATTTAGTGCGATCTTGCTCCCATCTCAAATATCATTTGTTTTTTATGAATATCACCCTCTCTGGACTTCTGCTTCATCTTCAAACTACTTGCATCATTGCATGATCCGCGCGCTGGGACTGGAGAGGAGGTGAGCTGATGTTTGCTGCTTCTTTTTTGATATTTAGTGCGATCTTGCTCCGCTCTCAAATATCATTTCTTTTTTTATGGATAGCACCCTCGCTGGGCTTCTGCTTCACTTTCATACTACTTGCAGCATTGCTTGATCCATGCGGTGAGACTGGAGAAGAGGCGAGCTGTTCTTTGTTGCTTCTTTTTTGATATTTAGTGCGATCTTGCTCCCATTTCAAATATCTTTTGCTTTTTTTATGGATATCACCCTCGCTGGACTTCTGCTTCATCTTCATACTACTTGCATCACTGCATGATCCGCGCGGTGGGACTGGAGAGAAGGTGAGCCGATCTTTGTTGCTTTTTTTTCATATTTAGTGCGATCTTGCTCCCCTCTAAAATTTCATTGATTTTTTTTATCGATATCACCCTCGCTGGACTTCTGCTTCACTTTCATACTACTTGCACCACTGCATGATCCGTAAGGTGGGACTGGAGAGGAGGTGAGCTGATCTTTGTTGCTTCTTTTTTTATATTTAGTGCGATCTTGCTCCCTTCTCAAATATCATTTTTTTTATGGATATTACCCTCGCTTGAATTCTGCTTCATCTTCATACTACTTGCAGCACTGCATGATCTGCACGATGGGTCTTGAGAGGTAGTGAGCTGATCCTTGTTGCTTCTTTTTTGATATATAGTGCGATCTTGCTCCCCTCTCAAATATCATTTGTTTTTTTATGGATATCACCCTCTCTGGACTTCTGCTTTACCTTTTATACTACTTCCAGCACTGCATGATCCACGCTGTGGGACTGGAGAGAAGGTGAGCTGATCTTTCTTGCTTCTTTTTTGATATTTATTGCGATCTTGCACCCCTCTCAAATATCATTTTTTTTATGACTATCACCCTCGCTGGACTTCTGCTTCACCTTCATACTGCTTCCAGCACTGCATCTGCGTGGTGGAACTGGAGAGGAGGTGAGCTGATCTTTGTTGCTTTTTTTTTGATATTTAGTGAGATCTTGCCCCCCTCTCAAATATCATGGTTTTTTTTATGGATTTCACCCTCACTGGAATTTTGTTTCACCTTCATACTACTTGCAGCACTGCATGATCCACGCGGTGGGACTGGAGAGGAGGTGAGCTGATTTTTGTTGCTTCTTTTTTTATATTTAGTGCGATCTTGCTCCCATCTCAAATATCATTTGTTTTTTTTATGAATATCACCCTCGCTGGACTTCTGCTTTATCTTCATACTACTTGCATCATTACATGATCCGCGCGGTGGGACTGGAGAGTAGGTGAGCTGATCTTTGTTGCATCTTTTTTGATATTTAGTGCGATCTTGCTCCCCTCACAAATATCATTTTTTATGGATATCACCCTCGCTGGACTTCTGCTTCAGCTTCATACTACTTGCACCACTGCATGATCCGTAAGGTGGGACTGGAGAGGAGGTGAGCTGATCTTTGTTGCTTCTTTTTTGATATTTAATGCGATTTTGCTCCCCTCTCAAATATCATTTGTTTTTTTTTTGGATATTACCCTCGCTTGAAATCTGCTTCACCTTCACACTACTTGCAGCACTGCATGATCTGCGCGATGGGTCTAGAGAGGAGGTGAGCTGATTCTTGTTGCTTCTTTTGTGATATATAGTGCGATCTTGCTCCTCTCTAAAATTTCATTGTTTTTTTAATGGATCGCATCCTCGCTGGACTTCTGCCTCACCTTCATACTACTTGCAGCACTGCATGATCCGTGCGGTGGGACTTGAGGAGGTGAGCTGATCTTTGTTGCTTCTTTTTTGATATTTAATGCGATTTTGCTTCCCTCTCAAATATCATTTGTTTTTCTTACGGATATTACCCTCGCTTGATTTCTACTTCACCTTCACACTACTTGCAGCACTGCATGATCTGCGCAATGGGTCTAGATAGGAGGTGAGCTGATTCTTGTTGCTTCTTTTGTGATATATAGTGCGATCTTGCTCCTCTCTAATATTTCATTGTTTTTTTAATGGATCGCATCCTCGCTGGACTTCTGCATCACCTTCATACTACTTGCAGCACTGCATGATCCGTGCGGTGGGACTTGAGGAGGTGAGCTGATCTTTGTTGCTTCTTTTTTGATATTTAGTGCGATCTTGCTCCCATTTCAAATATCATTTGTTTTTTTATGGATATCACCCTCGCTGGACTTCTGCTTCATCTTCATACTACTTGCATCATTGCATGATCCGCGCGGTGGGACTGGAGAGGAGATGAGCTGATCTTTGTTGCGTCTTTTTTTGTATTTAGTGCGATCTTGCTCCCATCTCAAAAATCATTTGTTTTTTTAGGAATATCACCCTCGCTGGACTTCTGCTTCATCTTCATACTACTTGCATCATTGCATGATCCGCGCGGTGGGACTGGAGAAGAGGTGAGCTGATCTTTGTTGCTTCTTTTCTGATATTTAGTGCGATCTTGCTCCCCTATGAAATATCATTTGTTTTTTCATGGATATCACCCTCGCTGGACTTCTGCTTCACCTTCATACAAATTGCAGCATTGCATGGTCCACTCGGTGGGACTGGAAAGGAGGTGAGCTGATCTTTGTTGCTCCTTTTTTGATATTTAGTGCGATCTTGCTCCCCTCTCAAATATAATTTTATTTTTTTATGGATATCACCCTCGCTGGACTTCTGCTTCACCTTCATACTACTTGCACCAGTGCATGATCCATGCGTTGGGACTGGAGAGGAGGTGAGCTGATCTTTGTTGCTTTTTTTTATATTTAGTGTGATCTTGCTCCCATCTCAAATATCATTTGTTTTTTATGAATATCACCCTCTCTGGACTTCTGCTTCATCTTCATACTACTTGCATCATTGCATGATCCGCGCGCTGGGACTGGAGAGGAGGTGAGCTGATGTTTGCTGCTTCTTTTTTGATATTTAGTGCGATCTTGCTCCGCTCTCAAATATCATGTTTTTTTATGAATCAAGAAAAAAGGGCAGCACTACCAAAATAATACAGCAGGTGCAAAACCTATTCAGCAGTGTCCAAACAGCCAAAATGACAAAAGAAAAAAAAATAGGCAGCACTCAAATTAAATGTGAAAAAGTGGATACTTTACTGATCCTCAGATGGCAACGTTTCAACGGTCACCCATCTTTGTCAATCCACTTTTTTCACATTTCATTTGAGAGCTGCCTATTTTTTTTTTCTTTTATTTATGGCTATCACCCTCGCTTGACTCCTGCTTCACCTTCATACTACTTGCACCACTGCATGATCCGTGTGCTGGGACTGGAGAGAAGATGAGCAGATCTTTCTTGCTTCTTTTTTTATATATAGTGCGATCTTGCACCCCTCTCAAATATCATTTGTTTTTTTTTCATTGATTTCACCCTCGCTGGACTTCTGCTTCACCTTCATTCAAATTGCAGCAATGCATGGTCCACTCGGTAGGACTGGAAAGGAGGTGAGCTGATCTTTGTTGCTCCTTTTTTAATATTTAGTGCCATCTTTCTCCCCTCTCAAATATAATTTTTTTTTTTTATGGATATCACCCTCGCTGGACTTCTGCTTTATCTTCATACTACTTGCATCATTACATGATCCGCGCGGTGGGATTGGAGAGGAGGTGAGCTGATCTTTGTTGCTTCTTTTTTGATATTTAGTGCGATCTTGCTCCCCTCACAAATATCATTTTTTTATGGATATCACCCTCGCTGGACTTCTGCTTCACCTTCATACTACTTGCACCACTGCATGATCCGTAAGGTGGGACTGGAGAGGAGGTGAGCTGATCTTTGTTGCTTCTTTTTTGATATTTAAGGCTGGTTTCACATTTGCGTTTTTTAGCGCTGGAAAAAAACGCACACCTGCGCATGCGTTTTTTCCCCTATATTTAACATGGGTGCGCATACCTGCGCGCTGGTAAGCGCATGTATGCGATTTTCATGCGCTGCGTTTTTTTGGGGTGTGCGTTGGGATTTTCCAGACGCAGCATGTTGCATTTTTTGGCCCTGCAAAAAAGCGCATGCGCACATATGCGCACGTTTTGCGCTAAAAATGGCCATTATAGCCTATGGATGCGCATATGTGCGCACTGGCATGCTCATGTATGCGTTTTTTTGCATATGCGTTTTTTTTTTTAAACCATGGAATTTAGGGGTTTGGGTTAGAGTTAGGGTTAGTTAAGGGGGTTTAGGGTTAGGGTTATGGTCAGGGTCAGGGTTAGGGTTGGGGTTTGGGTCAGGGTTAGGGTTAAGTATGGTTTTGTTAAGGATTAGGGTCATGGTTAGGGTCAGGATTAGGGTTAAGTATGGTTTTGTTAAGGGTTAGGGTCAGGGTTAGGGTTAGGGTCAGGGTTAGGGTCAGGATTAGGGTTAAGTATGGTTTTGTTAAGGATTAGGGTCAGGGTTAGGGTCAGGATTAGGGTTAAGTATGGTTTTGTTAAGGGTTAGGGTCAGGGTTAGGGTCAGGGTTAGGGTTAGGGTCAGGGTTAGGGTTAGGGTCAGGGTTAGGGTTAAGTATGGTTTTGTTAAGGATTAGGGTCAGGGTTAGGGTCAGGATTAGGGTTAAGTATGGTTTTGTTAAGGGTTAGGGTCAGGGTTAGGGTTAGGGTCAGGGTTAGGGTCAGGATTAGGGTTAAGTATGGTTTGGTTAAGGGTTAGGGTCAGGGTTAGGGTCAGGGTTAGGGTTAAGTATGGTTTTGTTAAGGGTTAGGGTCAGGGTTAGGGTCAGGGTTAGGGTCAGGGTTAGGGTTAGGGTCAGGGTTAGGGTTAGGGTTAGTTAGGGTTTAGGGTTTGGGTTAGGGTTAAGTATGATTTGGTTTAGGGTTAGGGTTAGGGTCAGGGTTAGGGTCAGGATTAGGGTTAAGTATGGTTTGGTTAAGGGTTAGGGTCAGGGTTAGGGTTAGGGTCAGGGTTAGGGTTAAGTATGGTTTTGTTAAGGGTTAGGGTCAGGGTTAGGGTTAGGGTCAGGGTTAGGGTTAGGGTCAGGGTTAGGGTTAGGGTTAGTTAGGGTTTAGGGTTTGGGTTAGGGTTAAGTATGATTTGGTTAAGGGTTAGGGTTAGGGTCAGGGTTAGGGTTAGGGTCAGGGTTAGGGTTAGTAAAGTCATGGTTTGGGTAGTGTGAGGGGCCACCTAAAAATGTTGGAAAAAAACGCAAACGCGGTAAAAACGCGCTAAAAACGCATACAAACGCATAAAAACGCTGCGTTTTTTTCATGCATGCTCATAAAAATGCTTGAAAAAAACGCAGCAGTTGTATGCTTATGTATGCGTTTTTTCAATGCGTTTTTTTGCGGGAAAAACGCGCTGCAAAAAAAGCAAGTGTGAAACTAGCCTAATGCGATTTTGCTCCCCTCTCAAATATCATTTGTTTTTTTTTTGGATATTACCCTCGCTTGAAATCTGCTTCACCTTCACACTACTTGCAGCACTGCATGATCCGTGCGGTGGGACTTGAGAGGAGGTGAACTGATCTTTGTTCCTTCTTTTTTGATATTTAGTGCGATCTTGCTCCCCTCTCAAATATCATTTGCTTTTTTATGGATATCACCCTTGCTGGAGTTCTGCTTTACCTTTTATACTACTTCCAGCACTTCATGATCCGCATGGTGGAACTGGAGAGTAGGTGAGCTGATTTTTTTTGCTTCTTTTTTTATATTTAGTGCGATCTTGCTCCCCTCTCAAATATCATTTGCTTTTTTATGGATATCACCCTTGCTGGAGTTCTGGTTTACCGTCATACTGCTTCCAGCACTGAATGATCCGCATGGTGGAACTGGAGAGGAGGTGAGCTGATTTTTGTTGCTTCTATTTTTATATTTAGTGCGATCTTGCTACCCTCTCAAATAGAATTTGTTTTTTTACGACTATCACCCTCGCTGGACTTCTGCTTCACCTTCATTCTGCTTTCAGCACTGCATTATCCGCGCTGTGGGACTAGAGAGGAGGTGAGCTGATCTTTGTTGCTTCTTTTTTATATTTAGTGCGATCTTGCTCCCATCTCAAAAATCATTTGTTTTTTATGAATACACCCTCGCTGGACTTCTGCTTCATCTTCATACTACTTGCATCATTGCATGATCCGCGCGGTGGGACTGTAGAGGAGGTGAGCTGATCTTTGTTGCTTCTTTTTTGATATTTAGTGCAATCTTGCTCCCCTCACAAATATCATTTTTTTTATGGATATCACCCTCGCTGGAATTCTGCTTCAATTTCATACTACTTGCACCACTGCGTGATCCGTAAGATGGGACTGGAGAGGAGGTGATCTGATCTTTGTTGATTCTTTTATGATATTTAGTGCGATCCTGCTCCCCTCTCAAATATCATTTTTTTATGGATATTACCCTCGCTTGAATTCTGCTTCATCTTCATACTACTTGCAGCACTGCATGATCTGCGTGATGGGTCTAGAGAGGAGGTGAGCTGATCCTTGTTGCTTCTTTTTTGATATATAGTGCTGTCTTGCTCCCCTCTAAAATTTCATTGTTTTTTTTATGGGTATCACCCTCGCTGGACTTCTGTTTCACCTTCATACTACTTGCAGCACTGCATGATCCGTGAGGTGGGACTGCAGAGGAGGTGAGCTGATTTTTGTTGCTTGTTTTTTTATATTTAGTGCGATCTTGCTCCTCTCTCAAAGAACATTAGTTTTTTTATGGCTATCACCCTCGCTGGACTCCTGCTACACCCTCATACTACTTGCACCACTGCATGATGGGAGTGGGGAGGAGGTGAGCTTATCTTTGTTGCTTCTTTTTTGATATTTAGTGCGATCTTGCACCCCTCTCAAATATCAATTTTTATGGATGTCTCTCTCGCTAGACTTCTGCTTCACCTTCATACTACTTGCACCACTGCATTATCCGTGAGGTGGGACTGGAGAGGAGGTGAGCTGATCTTTGTTGCTTATTTTTTGATATTTAGTGCGATCTTGCTCCCCTCTGAAATATCATTTGTTTTTTTTTCATGGATATCACCCTCGCTGGACTTCTGCTTCACCTTCATACAAATTGCAGCAGTGCGTGGTCCACTCGGTGGGACTGGAAAAGAGGTGAGCTGATCTTTGTTGCTCCTTTTTTGATATTTAGTGCGATCTTGCTCCCCTCTAAAATTTAATTGTTTTTTTTGTGGATCTCACCCTCGCTGGACTTCTGCTTCACCTTCATACTACTTGCAGCACTGCATGATCTGCGCGATGGGTCTAGAGAGGAGGTGAGCTGATTCTTTTGCTTCTTTTTTGATATATAGTGCGATCTTGCTCCCCTCTAAAATTTCATTGTGTTTTTTGTGGATCTCACCCTTTCCGGACTTCGGCCTTACCTTCATACTACTTGCAGTACTGCATGATCCATGCGGTGGGACTGGAGAGGAGGTGAGCTGATCTTTGTTGCTTCTTTTTTTATATTTAGTGCGATCTTGCTCCTCTCTCAAATATAATTTATTTTTTATGGCTATCACCCTCGCACTTCTGCTTCACCTTCATACTGCTCCCAGCACTGCATGATCCACGCTATGGGACTGGATGTTAGGCGTCGGATTCCTGACGCTGCATAGCGGGAATCCAGAGCCAGACATCCGGTGGTCCCCCATTCCGCTCCGACCACTCGGACTCCTGCTCAGCAATCACGGCGAGCCAGGCATTCTGCCCAGACTCGTTCTTTGAGCCTGGATGTTGCTGCCACCTCTGGTGCAGCAATGGTAGCGCAACCTGCTCTGCAGGGAACCGCTCCAGAGGCTAAGTCCTCGTGCCGTGCTACTGGGCATGCCCGCAACTTGTCCTCTCAGTGGAGAGCAGGGGTCACATGTCCAGGTCCTGCGTCGGATCTGATTGGTTCTTCCCAGGTTACTGGAAGGTCCCGGAAGCGCATGGCTATAAAAAGCCCGCATGGCGGCTCGGCCATGCGCTAGTGTAGACTACTATGCTATGTGTGAATGGTGATGGATGCATGTTCTGGTGGATGACTTATTATGAAACCCCTACCCTCTGATATTACGAGTGGTGACAGAGTGTGTATAGTCAGCTCCAGGTAGTGGCTAGCCATTTGCCACTGTGCTACCGCACCTAGCACTAGCGCCCGTCGGTGTCCGCCTGTCGGCACCGTCGTCTAGCGACGTGAGTTACCGCCGCGCCTGCGCTTAGCAGTTCTGCCGCGCTGCGCTTAGCAGTCCACTGGCGTTCGCGGTTGCGATGCCCCCTCTGGTTACCTTGTGCGTTTAACAAGGCCAGCGTTTCTGTATTTATTTGTTAAAAGGTTTTCTGTGCGTGAACAGAGCCGGCCTTAGCTGCTCCGGTGACGTTAACCCGAGCGCACTACTTCACTCATTGGAGTATCTGCCATTGTCCAGCAGCGGTCTTGGACCCCGGGCGGCGAACACACCTGGTATTATTTTTATTAGGTGCGTTCCGCCGACCATAACATTACACTAGCGCCAGGGTCTGTCTGGTAATGGCAGACCTGCAGCAGCTGCAGCGATACATCCGGCAGCTGGAGAGCAGGTTGACGGCTATCGAGAGCGCTAACTCAGCTGCGAATGCTGCACTAGCTGCTGCCCAGACAGTCGCAGAGGCTGTCACACGTGTGCCCACAATCTTGCCCACGCCGACAATCTCTTGCCTCCCGCTCCCCGCCAAGTTTTCGGGTGACAGCGCCACCTGTAGGGGATTAGTCAGCCAGTGCTCTATTTAGCCGGAGTTGCTGGCTGCACGGTTCACTACAGAGCGGGCTAAGGTGGGGTTTATTGTCTCCTTGTTGTCTGGCCGGGCATTACAGTGGGCCACGCCACTGTGGGAGCGTGGTGATCCCGTGGTTCAGGGTCCTGCTCAGTTGCTTGCGGCCCTGAAGCAGGTCTTTTTGGGACCACGGATCACGCACGATACCTCACTCCAACTACTATCCCTAACACAGGGCTCACTCTCGGTTAGCCACTATGCGGTCCGGTTCCGGACACTGGCTTCCGAGATAAAGTGGCCGGACAAAGCATTAGTCCCGGTGTTTTGGAGTGGGTTAGCTGAGCACGTGAAAGATGCTTTAGCCACTAGAGAAGTTCCCACAAGTCTGGAGGAATTGATTGCAGTTTCCACCCGCATTGACCTCCGGTTCACGGAGCGCGGGTTGGAATGTGCACAACCCAGACGAAGGGTTAATTTGGCTCCCACATTCTCTGAGCCGCTAACTTATCCGGCTCAGGAGCTTTCGCCCTCCGAACCCATGGAGGTGTCTCGCACCGGCTCTAAGCCACGGCCGATGCGAAGCTCGGTACGTTGTTATCAGTGCCGCCAGTTTGGTCACCCGGCCAGCACGTGTCCTCTGCAGGCGAAAAAACGCCCACGACTAGTGGCCGTAGGTGGTGGGCAGTCCAATATGAAACCCTTCTCATCCAAACCAGTATTCCAGGGTATCTTAGACAGTGGGTCTTCCACTTGGGAGGCAGAGTTTACCGTGGATTCTGGGGCCGAGGGAAATTTTATGTCCTCTATCTTCGCCCAGAAACACGCTATCCCCCTGGTATTATTACCACAGCCTCTGACCATCAGGGTGGTTAACGGTGCCCCGTTACCCTCTCAGGTGACCCATCAGACAGCTCCACTCGGGCTCTCTGTCTCACATCTCTCATCGTGAGATTCTGTCCCTGCTCATTCTGCCAGATGGCATCGACCAGGTGCTTCTGGGAGTTCTCTGGCTCCGTTGCCATTCCCCTCACATTGATTGGGCTTTGGGGAATATACTGGGATGGAGCAAGGACTGTGAGGGAAGGTGCCTGAGGGGCAGTGTTCAGGCGGCTTCCACTGAAGTGCCTGCGGATGTCTCCGCGCTCCCCAAACCCTACCACCAGTACGCGGACGTCTTCTCTAAGAAGTCTGCGGAGACGTTCCCGCCGCACCGTCCCTATGATTGCCCGATTGATCTCCTGCCAGGCACAGAACCTCCCCAAGGCTGTGTGTATCCTTTATCACTCCCTGAGACAGAGGCTATGTCTCAATATATCCGGGAGAACCTGGCTAGGGGTTTTATCAGAAAATCGGTGTCATCGGCTGGCGCAGGGTTCTTCTTCGTACAGAAGAAGAACGGAGAGTTATGTCCCTGCATTGACTACAGAGGTCTCAATGCTATCACGGTTAAAAACAAATACCCTCTACCGTTGATCTCTGAGTTATTTGACAGGTTGCGGGGGGCCCGGATCTTTACAAAATTAGATCTGCGGGGGGCATACAACCTGATCCGCATTCGCGAAGGAGACGAATGGAAGACAGCTTTTAATACCAGGGATGGCCATTATGAATACCTGGTTATGCCCTTTGGCCTTTGTAATGCGCCAGCTGTCTTCCAAGATTTTGTCAACGACGTCTTCCGCGACATGCTCTCTACATCGGTGGTGGTCTATCTCGATGACATACTCATCTTTTCGCCAGATTTGGCCACCCACCGGAGAGACGTCTGCCGGGTCTTCGACCGTCTGTGGGCGAACTCTCTATTTGCCAAGCTGGAGAAGTGTCAGTTTGAGCAAGAGTCCTTGCCGTTCCTGGGCTATATCATCTCGGCCCAGGGGCTGGCCATGGATCCTGCCAAACTACAAGCGGTAATGGACGGGCAGGAACCCCATTCCCTCAAAGCGGTGCAGCGCTTTTTGGGGTTCGTGAATTACTACCGCCAGTTTATACCACATTTTTCCACACTGGTGGCTCCTTTGGTTGCTCTCACCAAGAAAGGAGCTAACCCCAATGCTTGGTCGGAACAGGTCTCCAAGGCTTTCTCGGCTATAAAATCGCATTTTGCCGGCGCTCCCATATTACATCGTCCCGATGTCAATAAACCGTTTATTCTGGAGGTAGATGCCTCTTCCGTCGGTGCAGGAGCAGTCCTTTTCCAGAAGGACGCTCAAGGTCGGAAGCATCCATGCTTCTTCTCAAAGACCTTCTCACCGGCGGAGAAGAATTACTCCATCGGTGACAGGGAGCTACTAGCCATGAAGTTGGCCTTTTCAGAGTGGAGACATCTCCTGGAGGGGGCTCGGTTTCCCTTCCAGGTATACACAGACCATAAAAATCTGGTCTACTTGCAGACGGCCCAGCGCCTGAACTCCCGTCAGGCTAGGTGGTCGCTTTTCTTTTCTCGCTTCCGCTTCACCCTGCACTATCTCTCAGGAGAAAAGAACGTCCGTGCGGATGCTCTCTCCCGCTCGGTGGTTTCAGCGGAGGAAGGAGAGGCTGAGCCTCGGTTAATTCTCCCACCGGAGAGTTTTACGACCGTGGCTCCAGTCGCTCTCGAGTCAGTGCCACCAGGCAAGACCTTGGTGCCTCCTCAGATACGGCCAGAGGTCCTCGCCTGGGCACATGCCTCCAGGGTGGGTGGTCATTTTGGCAATAAACGGACCACTGAACTCCTGGCAAGGTCATACTGGTGGCCACATATGGCTCGAGATGTTAAGGAGTACGTGCAAGCATGTGTCTCGTGTGCTCGGAACAGACCCTCTAGACAGAGGCCGGCAGGGCTGTTGTATCCCCTGCCAGTGGCGGATAGACCTTGGGAGATGGTTGGCATGGACTTCGTGGTTGGCCTGCCCAAGTCTGGTGGCAGTACGGTCATCTGGGTGGTCACCGACCATTTTTCCAAAATGGTGCATCTGGTGCCACTCGCACGGTTGCCTTCCGCTCGTGGTCTTGCCACTTTGTTCATAAAGCATGTATTCCAGTTACATGGTATGCCGGACAAAATCGTGAGTGACCGAGGCCCCCAGTTCGCGTCTCGGTTCTGGAGGGAGCTCTGCAGCTTACATAGCATCGAGCTCAATCTGTCCTCCGCTTACCATCCCGAGACGAACGGCTTGGTCGAGAGAGCCAATCAGACCTCGGTCACCTGCCTACGGCATTTTGTATCTGCCAGACAGGATGACTGGGCATCCTTGCTACCTTGGGCTGAATTTGCCCTAAACAATGCAGTGGCTGATTCCACGGGTCAGACGCCTTTCCTCCTAAATTACGGCCAACATCCTCGCGTCCCTGTCCCGATGCCAGTGTCCTCCGCTGACTCCAGGGTGGCAGACTGGGCAGTGGAGGCACGGGACATTTGGGACCGCACTCAGGATGCTATCCGTGCCTCTAAGGAAAGGATGAGGGCGTCCGCCGACATGCATCGGCGACCCGCTCCAAGCTTCTCTCCTGGCGACATGGTGTGGCTCTCCACCCGAAATATCAAACTACGGGTCGAGTCCCCCAAGTTCGCGCCGCTATATATTGGACCATTCAAGGTCCTTGAGCGACTTAGCTCGGTGGTCTACCGCCTGGCTCTTCCTCCACATTTAGCCATTTCAGATGTGTTCCATGTGTCCCTCCTCAAACCAGTTCACATGGCCCGGTTTTCCGAGTCATCGGCCGGGTCGTCAGACTTGTCATCTGACGAGTTTGAGGTTAATGCCATCGTGGGGTGCAGGTTTGTGCGTGGCAAAAAGTTCTATTTGGTGGATTGGAAGGGTCACGGTCCCGAGGCTCGGACCTGGGAGCCGGTGGAAAACATCCACGCACCGCTTCTAATCGCGGCCTTTGAGCGCAGTGAGGAGGGGGCCTTAGGAGGGGGGTAATGTTAGGCGTCGGATTCCTGACGCTGCACAGCGGGAATCCAGAGCCAGACATCCGGTGGTCCCCCATTCCGCTCCGACCGCTCAGACTCCTGCTCAGCAATCACGGCGAGCCAGGCATTCTGCCCAGACTCGTTCTGTGAGCCTGGATGTTGCTGCCACCTCTGGTGCAGCAATGGTAGCGCAACCTGCTCTGCAGAGAACCGCTCCAGAGGCTAAGTCCTCGTGCCGTGCTACTGGGCATGCCCGCAACTTGTCCTCTCAGTGGAGAGCAGGGGTCACATGTCCAGGTCCTGCGTCGGATCTGATTGGTTCTTCCCAGGTTACTGGAAGGTCCCGGAAGCGCATGGCTATAAAAAGCCCGCATGGCGGCTCGGCCATGCGCTAGTGTAGACCTACTATGCTATGTGTGAATGGTGATGGATGCATGTTCTGGTGGATGACTTATTATGAAACCCCTACCCTCTGATATTACGAGTGGTGACAGAGTGTGTATAGTCAGCTCCAGGTAGTGGCTAGCCATTTGCCACTGTGCTACCGCACCTAGCACTAGCGCCCGTCGGTGTCCGCCTGTCATCACCGTCGTCTAGCGGCGCGAGTTACCGCCGCGCCTGCGCTTAGCAGTTCTACCGCGCTGCGCTTAGCAGTCCACTGGCGTTTCCGGTTGCGATGCCCCCGCTGGTTACCTTGTGCGTTTAACAAGGCCAGCATTTCTGTATTTATTTGTTAAAAGGTTTTCTGTGCGTGAACAGAGCCGGCCTTAGCTGCTCGGGTGACGTTAACCCGAGCGCACTACTTCACTCATTGGAGTATCTGCCATTGTCCAGCAGCGGTCTTATCATCTACTGCACGGTGGACCCCGGGCGGCGAACGCACCTGGTATTTTTATTAGGTGCGTTCCGCCGACCATAACACTGGAGAGGAGGTAAGCTGATCTTTGTTGCTTCTTTTTTGGGATTTAGTGCGATCTTGCTCCCCTCTCAAATATCTTTTTTTTTAAGGCTTTCACCCTCGCTGGACTCCTGCTTCACCTTCATACTACTTGCACCACTGCATGATCCGTGCGCTGGGACTGGGGAGGAGGGGAGCTGATCTTTGTTGCTTCTTTTATGATACTTAGTGCGATCTTGCTCCCCTCTCAAATATCATTTTTTTATTATGGATATTACCCTCGCTTGAATTCTGCTTCATCTTCATACTACTTGCAGCACTGCATGATCTGCGCGATGGGTCTAGAGAGGAGGTGAGCTGATCCTTGTTGCTTCTTTTTTGATATATAGTGCTGTCTTGCTCCCCTCTAAAATTTCATTGTTTTTTTAAGGGTATCACCCTCGCTGGACTTCTGTCTCACCTTCATACTACTTGCAGCACTGCATGATCCGTGCGGTGGGACTGCAGAGGAGGTGAGATGATCTTTCTTCCTTCTGTTTTGATATTTATTGCGATCTTGCACCCCTCTCAAATATTATTTGTTTTTTCTTGACTATCTCCCTCGCTGGACTTCTGCTTCACCTTCATACTGCTTCCAGCACTGCATGATCCGCGTGGTGGAACTGGAGAGGAGGTGAGCTGATCTTTGTTGCTTCTTTTTTGATATTTAGTGAGATCTTGCTCCCCTCTCAAATATCAATGTTTTTTTATGGATTTCACCCTCACTGGAATTCTGTCTCACCTTCATACTACTTGCAGCACTGCATGATCCACGCGGTGGGTTTGTAGAGAAGGTGAGCTGATTTTTGTTGCTTCTTTTTTTATATTAAGTGCGATCTTGCTCCCCTCTCAAAGAACATTTGTTTTTTTATGGCTATCACCCTCGTTGGACTTCTGCTTCACCTTCATAATGCTTCCAGCACTGCATGATCTGCGCGGTTGGACTGGAGAGGAGGTGAGCTGATCTTTGTTGCTTCTTTTTTTATATTTAGTGCGATCTTGCTCCCCTCTCAAATATTATTTGTTTTTTTAAGGATATCACCCTCGCTGGACTTCTGCTTTACCTTTATACTACTTCCAGCACTGCGTGATCCGTGCGGTGGGACTGGAGAGAAGGTGAGCTGATCTTTCTTGCTTCCTTTTTTATATTTAGTGCGATCTTGCTCCCATTTCAAATATCATTTGTTTTTTTTATGGTTATCGCCCTCGCTGGACTCCTGCTTCATCTTCATACTACTTGCATCATTGCATGATCCGCGCGATGGGACTGGAGAGGAGGTGAGCTGATGTTTGTTGCGTCTTTTTTTGTAGTTAGTGCGATCTTGCTCCCATCTCAAAAATCATTTGTTTTTTTATGTATATCACCCTCGCTGGACTTCTGCTTCATCTTCAAACTACTTGCATCATTGCATGATCCGCGCGATGGGACTGGAGAGGAGGTGAGCTGATCTTTGTTGCTTCTTTTTTGATATTTAGTGCAATCTTGCTCCCCTCACGAATATCATTTTTTTATGGATATCACCCTCGCTGGACTTCTGCTTCACTTTCATACTACTTGCACCACTGTGTGATCCGTAAGGTGGGACTGGAGAGGAGGTGAGCTGATCTTTGTTGCTTCTTTTATGATATTTAGTGCGATCTTGATCCCCTCTCAAATATCATTTTTTTATGGCAATCACCCTCGCTTGACTCCTGCTTCACCTTTATACTACTTGCACCACTGCATGATCCGTGTGCTGGGACTGGAGAGAAGATGAGCTGATCTTTCTTGCTTCTTTTTTTATATATAGTGCGATCTTGCACCCCTCTCAAATATCATTTGTTTTTTTTTCATGGATATCACCCTCGCTGGACTTCTGCTTCACCTTCATACAAATTGCAGCAATGCATGGTCCACTCTGTAGGACTGGAAAGAAGGTGAGCTGATCTTTGTTGCTCCTTTTTTGATATTTAGTGCCATCTTTCTCCCCTCTCAAATATAATTTTATTTTTTTATGGATATCACCCTCGCTGGAGTTCTGCTTCACCTTCATACTACTTGCACCACTGCATTATCCATGCGGTGGGACTGGAGAGGAGGTGAGCTGATCTTTGCTGCTTCTTTTTTTATATTTAGTGCGATCTTGCTCCCATCTCAAATATCATTTGTTTTTTTTATGAATATCACCCTCGCTGGACTTCTGCTTTATCTTCATACTACTTGCACCACTGCATGATCCGTAAGGTGGGACTGGAGAGGAGGTGAGCTGATCTTTGTTGCTTCTTTTTTTATATTTAGTGCGATCTTGCTCCCCTCACAAATATCATTTTTTTATGGATATCACCCTCGCTGGACTTCTGCTTCACCTTCATACTACTTGCACCACTGCATGATCCGTAAGGTGGGACTGGAGAGGAGGTGAGCTGATCTTTGTTGCTTCTTTTTTGATATTTAATTCGATTTTGCTCCCCTCTCAAATATCATTTGTTTTTTTTATGGATATTACCCTCGCTTGAAATCTGCTTCACCTTCACACTACTTGCAGCACTGCATGATCTGCGCGATGGGTCTAGAGAGGAGATGAGCTGATTCTTGTTGCTTCCGTTTTGATATATAGTGCGATCTTGCTCCCCTCTAAAATTTCATTGTTTTGTTTGTGGATCTCACCCTCGCTGGACTTCGGCTTTACGTTCATACTACTTGCATTACTGCATGATCCATGCGGTGGGACTGGAGAGGAGGTGAGCTGATTTTTGTTGCTTCTTTTTTTATATTTAGTGCGATCTTGCTCCTCTCTCATATATAATTTATTTTTTATGGCTATCACCCTCGCTGGACTTCTGCTTCACCTTCATACTGCTTCCAGCACTGCATGATCCGCGCTGTGGGACTAGAGAGGAGAAGAGCTGATCTTTGTTGCTTCTTTTTTGGGATTTAGTGTGATCTTGCTCCCCTCTCAAATATCTTTTTTTTTTTTTTAAGGCTTTCACCCTCCCTGGACTCCTGCTTCACCTTCATACTACTTGCACCACTGCATGATCCCTGCGTTGGGACTGTGGAGGAGGGGAGCTGATCTTTGTTGCTTCTTTTATGATATTTAGATTCCTTGGGATAGATTCATGGACTTCAGTGCGCTGCTAGACAAATTCACTAATCCAGGTTGTGAGAAAGATTAACTGTTTATTTCCCAACGCGTTTCAAAGTGTATACCACTTCTTCATCAGGGGATGACATATCATCCCCTGATGAAGAAGTGGTATACACTTTGAAACGCGTTGGGAAATAAACAGTTAATCTTTCTCACAACCTGGATTAGTGAATTTGTCTAGCAGCGCACTGAAGTCCTTGAATCTATCCCAAGGAATCTGAAGTTTTACAGTCACAGAGCTGACCTTTGGACGTGCAGCAAGCTGACTACGATCTTACATGCCTGAACCTCTCCTGAAAAGGGTGAGTAGATTCTAATTTATTCTTCTAACAATAACCCGGATAAGACCCTATTGCGCTTTTTGTTCCCTTAGTTTGATTGCATTTTATGATATTTAGTGAGATCTTGCTCCCCTCTCAAATATCATTTGCTTTTTTATGGATATCACCCTTGCTGGAGTTCTGCTTTACCTTTTATACTACTTCCAGCACTGCATGATCCGTAAGGTGGGACTGGAGAGAAGGTGAGCTGTTCTTTCTTGCTTCTTTTTTGATATTTAGTGCGATCTTGCACCCCTCTCAAATATCATTTGTTTTTTATGGCTATCACCCTCGCTGGACTTCTGCTTCACCTTCATACTGCTTCCAGCACTGCATGATCCGCTTGGTGGAACTGGAGAGTAGGTGAGCTGAACATTGTTGCTTCTTTTTTGATATTTAGTAAGATCTTGCTCCCCTCTCAAATATCATTTGTTTTTTTATAGATTTCACCCTCACTGGACTTCTGTTTCACCTTCATACTACTTGCAGCACTGCATGATCCACGCGGTGGGACTGGAGAGGAGGTGAGCTGATTTTTGTTGCTTCTTTTTTGATATTTAGTGCGATCTTGCTCCCCTCTCAAATATAATTTATTTTTTATGGCTATCACCCTCGCTGGACTTCTGCTTCACCTTCAACTGCTTCCAGCACTGCATGATCCACGCTGTGGGACTAGAGAGGAGGTGAGCTGATCTTTGTTGCTTCTTTTTTGGTATTTAGTGCGATCTTGCTCCCCGCTCAAATATCTTTTTTTTAAGGCTTTCACCCTCGCTGGACTCATACTTCACCTTCATACTAATTGCACCACTGCATGATCCGTGCGCTGGGACTGGGGAGGAGGGGTGCTGATCTTTGTTGCTTCTTTTTTGATATTTAGTGCGATTTTGCTCCCCTCTCAAATATGATTTGTTTTTTTATGGATATCACCGTCGCTGGACTTATGCTTCACCCTCATACTACTTGGAGCTCTGCACGATCCGTGCGGTGGGTCTGGAGAGGAGGTGAGCTGATCTTTGTTGCTTCTTTTTTTATATTTAGTGCGATCTTGCTCCCCTCTCAAATATGATTTGTTTTTTTATGGATCTCACCCTTGCTGGACTTCTGCTTCACCTTCATACTACTTGCAGCACTTCATGATCCGCATGGTGGAACTGGAGAGGAGGTGAGCTGATTTTTGTTGCTTCTTTTTTTATATTTTGTGCGATCTTGCTCCCCTCTCAAATATCACTTGTTTTTTTTATGGCTATCACCCTCGCTGGACTTCTGCTTCACCTTCATACTGCTTCCAGCACTGCATGATCCGCATGGTGGAACTGGAGAGGAGGTGAGCTGATTTTTGTTGCTTCTTTTTTTATATTTAGTGCGATCTTGCTACCCTCTCAAATAGAATTTGTTTTTTTATGACTATCACCCTCGCTGGACTTCTGCTTCACCTTCATTCTGCTTCCAGCACTGCATTATCCGCGCTGTGGGACTAGAGAGGAGGTGAGCTGATCTTTGTTGCTTCTTTTTTGATATTTAGTGCGATCTTGCTCCCCTCTCAAATATGATTTGTTTTTTTATGGATATCACCCTCGCTGGACTTATGCTTCACCCTCATACTACTTGGAACACTGCATGATCCGTGCGGTGGTTCTGGAGAGGAGGTGAGCTGATCTTTGTTGCTTCTTTTTTGATATTTCGTGCAATCTTGCACCCCTCTAAATAATCATTTGTTTTTTTATGGATATCACCCTCGATGGACTTGTGCTTTACCTTCATACTACTTGCAGCACTGCATGATCTGCGCGGTGGGACTGGAGAGAAGGTGAGCTGATCTTTGTTGCTTCTTTTTTGATATTTAGTGTGATCTTGCTCCCCTCTCAAACATCCTTTGATTTTTTTATGGAAATCACCCTCACTGGAATTGTGCTTCACCTTCATACTACTTGCACCACTGCATGATCCGTGCGGTGGGACTGGAGAGGAGGTGAGCTGATCTTTGTTGCTTCTTTTTTTATATTTAGTGCGATCTTGCTCCCATTTCCAATATCATTTGTTTTTTTTATGGATATCACCCTCGCTGGACTTCTGCTTCATCTTCATACTACTTGCAGCACTGCATGATCCGTGCGGTGGGACTTGAGAGGAGGTGAACTGATCTTTGTTGCTTCTTTTTTGATATTTAGTGCGATCTTGCTCCCCTCTCAAATATCATTTGCTTTTTTTATGGATATCACCCTTGCTGGAGTTCTGCTTTACCTTTTATACTACTTCCAGCACTGCATGATCCATAAGGTGGGACTGGAGAGAAGGTGAGCTGATCTTTCTTGCTTCTTTTTTGATATTTAGTGTGATCTTGCACCCCTCTCAAATATTTTTTTTTTTTATGGCCATCACCCTCGCTGGACTTCTGCTTCACCTTCATACTGCTTCCAGCACTGCATGATCCGCGTGGTGGAACTGGAGAGTAGGTGAGCTGATCTTTGTTGCTTCTTTTTTGATATTTAGTGCGATCTTGCTCCCCTCTCAAATATAATTTATTTTTTATGGCTATCACCCTCGCTGGACTTCTGCTTCACCTTCATACTGCTTCCAGCACTGCATGATCCGCGCTGTGGGACTAGAGGAGGTGAGCTGATCTTTGTTGCTTCTTTTTTGGTATTTAGTGCGATCTTGCTCCCCTCTCAAATATCATTTGTTTTGTTATGGATATCACCCTCGCTGGAGTTCTGCTTTACCTTTATACTACTTCCAGCACTGCATGATCCGTGCGGTGGGACTGGAGAGAAGGTGAGCTGATCTTTGTTGCTTCTTTTTTTATATTTAGTGCAATCTTGCTCCCATTTCCAATATCATTTGTTTTTTTTATGGATATCACCCTCGCTGGACTTCTGCTTCATCTTCATACTACTTGCATCATTGCATGATCCACGCGTTGGGACTGTAGAGGAGGTGAGCTGATCTTTGTTGCTTCTTTTTTGATATTTAGTGCAATCTTGCTCCCATTTCCAATATCATTTGTTTTTTTTATGGATATTACCCTCGCTTGAATTCTGCTTCATCTTCATACTTCTTGCAGCACTGCATGATCTGCGCGATGGGTCTAGAGAGGAGGTGAGCTGATCCTTGTTGCTTCTTTTTTGATATATAGTGCTGTCTTGCTCCCCTCTAAAATTTCATTGTTTTTTTTATGGGTATCACCCTCGCTGGACTTCTGTTTCACTTTCATACTACTTGCTGCACTGCATGATCCGTGCGGTGGGACTGCAGAGGAGGTGAGCTGATTTTTGTTGCTTCTTTTTTTATATTTAGTGCGATCTTGCTCCCCTCTCAAAGAACATTTGTTTTTTTATGGATTTCACCCTCGCTGGACTTCTGCTTCATCTTCATACTACTTGCATCATTGCATGATCCCGAGGTGGGACTGGAGAGGAGGTGAGCTGATCTTTGTTGCTTCTTTTTTGATATTTAGTGCGATCTTGCTCCCCTCTAAAATGTCATTGTTTTTTTTGTGGATCTCACCCTCGCTGGACTTCTGCTTCACCTTCGTACTACTTGCAGCACTGCATGATCTGCGCGATGGGTCTAGAGAGGAGGTAAGCTGATTCTTGTTGCTTCTTTTTTATATATAGTGCGATCTTGCTCCCCTCTAAAATTTCATTGTTTTTTTTGTGGATCTTACCCTCGCTGGACTTCGGCTTTACCTTCATACTACTTTCAATACTGCATGATCCATGCGGTGGGACTTGAGAGGAGGTGAGCTGATTTTTGTTGCTTCTTTTTTATATTTAGTGCGATCTTGCTCCTCTCTCAAATATAATTTATTTTTTATGGCTTTCACCCTCGCTGGACTCCTGCTTCACCTTCATACTACTTGCACCACTGCATGATCCGTGCGCTGGGACTGGGGAGGAGGGGAGCTGATCTTTGTTGCTTCTTTTTTGATATTTAGTGCGATCTTGCTCCCCTCTCAAATATCATTTGTTTTTTTATGGATATCACTCTCGCTGGACTTATGCTTCACCCTCATACTGCTTGGAGCACTGCATACTGCATGATCCATGCGGTGGGTCTGGAGAGGAGGTTAGCTGATCTTTCTTGCTTTTTTGATATTTTGTGCAATCTTGCTCCCCTCTGAAACATTATTTGTTTTTTTCATGGATATCACCCTCGATGCACTTGTGCTTTACCTTCATACTACTTGCAGCACTGCATGATCCGCGCGGTGGGACTGGAGAGAAGGTGAGCTAATCTTTGTTGCTGCCTTTTTGATATTTAGTGCGATCTTGCTCCCCTCTTAAATATCATTTGATTTTTTTATGAAAATCACCCTTGCTGGAGTTCTGCCTCACCTTCATACTACTTGCACCACTGCATGATCCGTGCGGTGGGACTGGAGAGGAGGTAAGCTGATCTTTGTTGCTTCTTTTTTTATATTTAGTGCGATCTTGCTCCCATCTCAAAAATCATTTGTTTTTTTATGAATATCACCCTCGCTGGACTTCTGCTTCATCTTCATACTACTTGCATCATTGCATGATCCGCACGGTGGGTCTGGAGAGGAGGTGAGCTGATCTTTGTTGCTTCTTTTTTGATATTTAGTGCGATCTTGCTTCCCTCACAAATATCATTTTTTTTATCCATATCACCCTCGCTGGACTTCTGCTTCACTTTCTTACTACTTGCACCACTGCGTGATCCGTAAGGTGGGACTGGAGAGGACGTGAGCTGATCTTTGTTGCTTCTTTTATGATATTTAGTGCTATCTTGATCCCCTCTCAAATATCATTTGTTTTTTATGGATATCACCCTCGCTGGACTTCTGCTTCACCTTCATACTACTTGCAGACCTACATGATCCTCGCGGTGGGACTGGAGAGAAGTTGAGCTGATCTTTGTTGCTACTTTTTTGATATTTAGTGCAGTCTTGCTCCCCTTTCTAATATCATTTTTTTTTATGTTTATCACCCTCGTTGGACTTCTGCTTTACCTTCATTCTACCTGCAGCATTGCATGATCCGCACGGTGGGACTGGAGAGGAGGTGAGCTGATCTTTGTTGCTTCTTTTTTGATATTTAGTGCGATCTTGTTCCCCTCTCAAATATCATTTGTTTTTTATGGATATCACCCTCGCTGGACTTCTGCTTCACCTTCATACTACCTGGAGAGGAGGTGAGCTGATCTTTGTTGCTTCTTTTTTGATATTTAGTGCGATCTTGCTCCCCTCTCATATCTTTTTTTTTATAGATATCACCCTCGCTGGACTTCTGCTTCACCTTCATACTACTTGCAGCATTGCATGATCCGTGCGGTGAGACTGGAGAGGAGGCGAGCTGATCTTTGTTGCTTCTTTTTTTATATTTAGTGCGATCTTCCTCCCGTCTCAAATATCATTTGTTTTTTTATGGCTATCACCCTCGCTGAACTTCTGCTTCACTTTCATGCTACTTGCAGCACTGCATGATCCATGCGGTGGGACTGGAGAGTACAGTCATGGCCAAAAGTTTTGAGAATGACACAAATATTAATTTTTACAAAGTCTACTGCTTCATTTTTTCTAATGGCAATTTGCATATACTCCAGAATGTTATAAAGAGTGATCAGCTTAACAGCAATTACTTGCAAAGTCAATATTTGCCTAGAAAATGAACTTTATCCCCCAAAACACCTTTCAAAATCATTGCAGCCCTGCCTTAAAAGGACCAGCTAACATCGTTTCAGTGATTGCTCCATTAACACAGGTGTGGGTGTTGATGAGGACAGTGCTGGAGATCAATCTGTCATGATTAAGTAAGAATGACACCACTGGACACTTTAAAAGGAGGCTGGTGCTTGGCATCATTGTTTCTCTTCTGTTAACCATGGTTATCTCCAAAGAAACACGTACAGTTATCATTGCACTGCACAAAAATGGCCTAACAGGGAAGAGTATCGCAGCTAGAAAGATTGCACCTCAGTCAACAATCTATCGCATCATCAAGAACTTCAAGGAGAGATGTTCCCTTGTTGCCAAAAAGGCTCCACGGAGCCCAAGAAAGACCAGCAAGCTCCAGGACCGTCTCTTAAAAGTGTTTCAGCTGCGGGATCGGGCTACCAGCAGTGCAGAGCTTGCTCAGGAATGGCAGCAGGCAGGTGTGAGTGCATCTGCACGCACTGTGAGGCGGAGACTCTTGGAGCAAGGCCTGGTCTCAAGGAGGGCAGCAAAGAAGCCACTTCTCTCCAGGAAAAACATCATGGACAGACTGATATTCTGCAAGAGGTACAGGGAGTGGACTGCTGAGGACTGGGGTAAAGTCATTTTCTCTGATGAATCCCCTCTTCGATTGTTTGGGACATCTGGAAAACGGCTTATTCGGAGAAGACCAGGTGAGCGCTACCACCAGTCTTGTCTCATGCCAACTGTCAAGCATCCTGAAACCATTCATGTGTGGGGTTGCTTCTCAGCCAAGGGAATGGGCTCTCTCTCAGTCTTGCCTAAAAACACAGCCATGAATAAAGAATGGTACCAGAATGTCCTCCAAGAGCAACTTCTCCCATCCGTCCAAGAGCAGTTTGGCGATCAACAATGCCTTTTTCAACATGATGGAGCACCTTGCCATAAAGCAAAGGTGATAACTAAATGGCTCAGGGAACAAAACAGAGATTTTGGGACCAGGGCCTGGAAACTCCCCAGATTTTAATCCCATTGAGAACTTGTAGTCAATCATCAAGAGACGGGTGGACACACAAAAGCCTTCAAATTCAGACAAAATAAAAGCATTAATTTTGCAAGAATGGACTGCTATCAGTCAGGATTTGATCCCTTGAGAGCATGCCAGGGAGAATTGCTGAGGTCCTGAAGAAGAAGGGTCAACACTGCAAATATTGACTTGCTGCATTAACTCATTCTAACTGTCAATATAACCTTTTGCTACTCATAATATGATTGCAATTATATTTCTGTATGTGATAAAAACATCTGACAAACACACATAAAAACCAGAGGCCAGCAGATCATGTGAAAATATAATATTTGTGTCATTCTCAAAACTTTTGGCCATGACTGTAGGTGAGCTGATCTTTGTTGCTTCTTTTTTGATATTTAGTGCGATCTTGCTCCCGTCTCAGATATCATTTGTTTTTTTATAGATATCACCCTAGATGGACTTCTGCTTTACCTTTATACTACTTCCAGCACTGCATGATCCGTGCGGTGGGACTGGAGAGAAGGTGAGCTGATCTTTCTTGCTTCTTTTTTGATATTTAGTGCGATCTTGCACCCCTCTCAAATATCATTTGTTTTTTTATGGCTATCACCCTCGCTGGACTTCTGCTTCACGTTCATACTGCTTCCAGCACTGCATGATCCCCGTTGTGGAACTGGAGAGGAGGTGAGCTGATCTTTGTTGCTTCTTTTTTGATATTTAGTGAGATCTTGCTCCCCTCTGAAACATCATTTGCTTTTTTTATTGATATCACCCTCGATGGACTTGTGCTTTACCTTCATACTACTTGCGGCACTGCATGATCCGCGCGGTGGGACTGGAGAGAAGGTGAGCTGATCTTTGTTAATTCTTTTTTTATATTTAGAGCGATCTTGCTCGCATTTCAAATATCATTTGTTTTTTTTATGGATATCACCCTCGCTTGACTTCTGCTTCATCTTCATACTACTTGCATCATTGCATGATCCGCGCGGTGGGACTGGAGAGGAGGTGAGCTGATCTTTGTTGCTTCTTTTTTGATATTTAGTGCGATCTTGCTCCCCTCTCAAATATAATTTTATTTTTTATGGATATCACCCTCGCTGGAGTTCTGCTTCACCTTCCACTGCATGATCCGTGCGGTGGGACTGGCGAGGAGGTGAGCTGGTCTTTGTTGCTTCTTTTTTGATATTTAGTGCGATCTTGCACCCCTCTCAAATACCATTTTTTTTTTTATGGCTATCACCATCGCTGGACTTCTGCTTCACCTTCATATTGCTTCCAGCACTGCATGATCCGCGTGGTGGAACTGGAGAGGAGGTGAGCTGATCTTTCTTGCTTCTTTTTTGATATTTAGTGAGATCTTGCTCCCCTCTCAAATATCATTTGTTTTTTTATGGATTTCACCCTCACTGGACTTCTGTTTCACCTTCATGCTACTTGCAGCACTGCATGATCCAAGTGGTGGAACTGTAGAGGAGGTGAGCTGATTTTTGTTGCTTCTTTTTTTTTATATTTAGTGCGATCTTGCTCCCCCTCTCAAATATCATTTGTTTTTTTATGGCTATCACCCTCGCTGGACTTCTGCTTCACCTTCATACTGCTTCCAGCACTGCATGATCCGCCCGCTGGGACTGGGTAGGAGGTGAGCTGATCTTTGTTGCTTCTTTTTTTATATTTAGCGCGATCTTGCTCCCATTTCAAATATCATTTGTTTTTTTTTGGATATCACACTCGCTGGACTTCTGCTTCATCTTCATACTACTTGCATCATTGCATGATCCGCGCGGTGGGACTGGAGAGGAGGTGAGCTGATCTTTGTTGCTTCTTTTTTGATATTTAGTGCGATCTTGCTCCCCTCTGAAATATCATTTGTTTTTTTTTTCATGGATATCACCCTCGCTGGACTTCTGCTTCACCTTCATACAAATTGCAGCAATGCATGGTCCACTCGGTGGGACTGGAAAGGAGGTGAGCTGATCTTTGTTGCTTCTTTTTTGATATTTAGTGCGATCTTGCTCCCCTCTGAAACATTTTTTTTTATGGATATGAACCTCTATGGACTTGTGATTTACCTTCATACTACTTGCAGCACTGCATGATCTGCGCGGTGGGACTGGAGAGAAGGTGAGCTGATCTTTGTTGCTTCTTTTTTGATATTTAGTGCGATTTTGCTCCCCTCTCAAATATCATTTGATTTTTTTATGGATATCACCCTCGCTGGAGTTCTGCTTCACCTTCATACTACTTGCACCACTGCATGATCCGTGCGGTGGGACTGGAGAGGAGGTGAGCTGATCTTTGTTGCTTCTTTTTTTATATTTAGTGCGATCTTGCTCCCATTTCAAATATCATTTGTTTTTTTATGGATATCACCCACGCTGGACTTCTGCTTCATCTTCATACTGCTTGCACCACTGCATGATCCTTGAGGCCTGGGACTGGAGAGGAGGTGAGCTGATCTTTGTTGCTTCTTTTTTGACATTTAGTGCGATGTTGCTCCCCTCTGAAATATCATTTGTGTTTTTTTCATTGATATCACCCTCGCTGGACTTCTGCTTCACCCTCATACAAATTGCAGCTATTCATGATCCACACGGTGGGCCTGGAAAGAAGGTGAGCTGATCTTTGTTGCTCCTTTTTTGATATTTAGTGCGATCTTGCCCCCCGCTCAAATATAATTTTATTTTTTTATGGATATCACCCTCGCTGGATTTCTGCTTCACCTTCATACTACTTGCACCACTGCATGATCCGTGCCGTGGGACTGGCGAGGAGGTCAGCTGATCTTTGTTGCTTTTTTTATATTTAGCGATCTTGCTCCCATCTCAAATATCATTTGTTTTTACTCTGTCGCCTCATTGGGGGACACAGAACCGTGGGTGTATGCTGCTGTCCACTAGGAGGCGACACTATGCATAATCTGAAAAAGATTAACTTTGGCTCCTCCTCTGCAGTATACACCCCTGGACGGCGTCAGCCTTCTCCAGTTTTTGCTTAGTGTCGCAAGGAGGCACACCTAAGATTTTTTACTCCGTTTTTTTCCTTGATTTTTTTTTCAACGGATTACAGATGAAGAAAAGCGGGTCCCCAGCGAGACTCCCGGCATGGCTCCCTCCTCGGTCCCCTATTAAGGGGTACCCGGTTGAGGTCGAGATGGCTATTCCCCATGTCGCTCCTTCCCCAGTCCCTCGGGTACTGGCTCGAAGTCGAGACCCCCCCTCCTTCCCCAGTTCCCTTGGGCTCTGGGTTGAGGTCGAGGATAGGATGAAGCAGCACCCTCCCTAATCCCCCTCTGGGGGCATTAGGTTGAGACACCGCAGGTAGGGCCTGTATCAGGCACCATTCGGCCACTTACAAGTCCAGGGACCCCAGCCCAGCTGCGGGCTCCTGTTGGGACCGGGGGAGGTGCAGGCAGGCATGGCACTTGTCAGAGACAGGGCTCCCTGCGCCCCTGTCTCTGTGGCAGCACCAGCTGCATAGCGCCTCAAAGGGACCCCCCACAGGGCCTAGTTCGCACTCATAACCCCACCGCTAGCCTGCCGTTCAATCCGGGGGGGTCTGGTTTGAATCCGCCCCCCCGGACAACCGCGCCGTCCTGGAGCCTTTCTGGGCATGAGGTATCAAATTTAGGCCGTGGCTTCGGCCTAGCCGAAGTCGCCGCCCTATTCCCGCCCCCTGGCCCGCCCCCCGGATGACGAAAATGACACTCTGCAGTGTCATAGAAGGGGCAGATCGAGGCAGGAAGGGCGCGCTTTTACATAGCTCAGCGCGCCCTTTTCAGCTCTCCGCCCCCTTCCCCCTCCATCTCAGAATCCCGGTGGCCATCTTGCTGCAGCAGGAAACATAGCTGACAGCCATACAGCAGTCTCCGGGGGGCACAGGACTGTGATTTGTCGGCGCTGGACTTAGGGGCACACTGGTGGGGTAAGATCACACTGGGTTCTCTTTACTCAGCTGTGCATTCATATTACCTATAATTTCTCCCCTTTGCATAGCCACCCCTGTAGGACCCCTGCTAGCCAGCCTCTGTGCATGATGCCGGGCTCAAGGAAGAAAACCAGGCAAGACTGCTTTTATGCATTCTGCGCAGCCTGCAAGACCACCCTCCCCAGGGGCAGCACGTACCCACACTGCCGGGACTGTGTCCAAAACACTGGGTCAGTACCAACGCTTCTGTGTCTTCTTCCATACCGGAATGGGCTACTCAGATGTTGCAGTCTATAACACAGTCCATACATAGCCTGACCTCTACACTACTGCAGGCTTTGCAGGGTCATGTCTCGGCTATGAACGTTACCCAGCAAAGGGACAGCCCATCTCGGGGACATGCCACTTCCGACAGTCTCAGACGTAAGCGGACCCACAGGTCGCATTCATCTGCATCCTCACATAGCACTCGGTCGTCCCCCTCCAGGGAGAGACACAGTGGCTCCAGGTCACCTAGTCCGTCCCCTGACAGAGACAGACAATGCGGATCTCCGCAACTATTTCCGACCACAGACTCGGAAGGCATATGTGACTCTAACCCAGACAACGAAACAGAATTATCTGGTCTCTTGTCCCCCTAGCAATACAACGCTAGTTGAGGATATAATCTCCTCCACCCGTCGGGTGCTGCACATTTCTGATCCAACCCCGGAAGCCCCAGAACACAAGATTTGCTTTGAGAGTGTTCTGAAACCATCTAAGGTCTTCCCTAACCACCCAGAATTTCAGAAAATAGGCTGCAAAAAATGTTTAGTAACTATCGCAAATACTTGGAAGCAAGGTATCTCTTCCCACAGAAGGACACTAAGGAGTGGACAGATCCACCCGAAGAGGACCCCCCAGTCTCTAGGCTAGCAGCACAGACTCTTCTTTCACTGCCAGACAGCTCAACCCTCAAGGACGCAGCAGACAAGCAGGTAGAATGCATGGCTCGTTCAATCCTCGTAGCGGCAGGGGCCTATATGGCTCCCGCGTTTGCTTCAGTCTGGGCGGCCAAGGCCATTCTGGCTTGGGCTCAAAGATTGCAAGAGGGCCTCCAAGCTTCAAATCCTCAGCTGTCGGACCAGGCCGTTCAAATTGCAGTAGTAGCATATTACATGATCCATGCAGCTCTGGATTCTGCAAGAGGCGTAGCGGGAATAGCATCAAACGCCATCACGAGCCGGCGTATTCTCTGGCTGAGGGAATGGATAGCGGATGCGGCCTCAAAAAGTCCCTCACAAATCTCCCGTACTTCAGTGGGCGTCTTTTCGGTGAAAAATTGGATACAATGATATCTAACGCCACCGGGGGTTAGAGTACTTCTCTCCCTCAACTAAAACCAAAACGCACGTTTAAAAGACGTAACCAATCCCGTTTCCGATCCTTTCGGAATTCTTCAGGCTGGTCCGTCTCACACCCAGCACAAAACACGTATCCGTTCCCCCTGCAGAGACAACACACGGGCGGCACAGAGGCCGGACAGGACCTGGCAGTCAAAAACAGGCCAGGCAAAGTCCAAGGAAAAAAAAAAACCATCAGACTTTTTTCTCATCATGACTCACGTCCTCCGGAAGACACCCCACTCGTAGGCGGACGACTGCTACTCTTTCAGCAGGCCTAGCTGACTATTACAGAAGACATGTGGGTCAAGGAAATAGTGTCTTCCGGATACAAGATCGAGTTTACTTCCAGCCCACCAAACCGGTTCTTCCTCTCCGTTCCTCCAAAACCGCCACACAAGGCTCGAGCCTTCCATCAAGCGGTCTCCTCTCTTCTTCAAGCAGGAGTCATAGTACCGGTTCCCGCAGACGAGCGCTTCTACCCAATCCGTTCGTAGTTCCCAAGAAAGGAGCCAGCGTCCGACCCATACTAGACCTAAAACAACTCAACAAGTATGTTTGAGTTCGTCACTTTCGCATGGAGTCCCTCCGCGCAATCATTGCGTCCATGGAGAAAGGAGAATATCTCGCCTCCATAGACACACAAGACGCATACCTGCATATACCAATTGCTCCCGCCCAGCAAAGATTTCTCAGATTCGCAATCCACCAGGACCACAACCAGTTCGTGGCCCTCCCGTTCGGACTCGCCACAGCTCCCAGAACATTTACCAAGGTCATGACAGCCACCATGGACGTTCTACATTCCAAAGGCATAGTAGTCGTTCCATACCTGGATGACCTTCTCATCAAGACCCCCACCTTCAAGGACTGTGTGGTCAACGTCTCAATCACAATAGACACTGAGTCGCCTGGGATGGTTAGTCAATTTACAAAAGTCATCGACTACCCAGAGTCAGTCTCTGACCTTCCGGGGGATGCTATTCCACACCTCCAGGAGTCTGGTGCTCCTCCCCAGGGACAAGACACTGGCTTTCTGTCTAGGAGTTCGCATACTCCGCAATTCCCCCCGATCTCTCCGGTTTACCATAAGAGTGCTCGGCAGGATGGCAGCAGCAATGGAGGCGGTACCATTTGCCAGTTTCACCTCAGGCCTCTTCAACTTGCCATCCTCAAATCCTGGGACAGGAATCCGTTCTCCATCGACAGGGAGTTCCGGTTAACATTGAAAACCAGGAGGTTCCTGCACTAGTGGCTCAAGCCAACCTCGCTTCCAAGGAGAAAATCCTCAGGTCAATGGTAGGTTTTGACCACCGAAGCAACCTGACGGGTTGGGGCGCGGTGCACCTGCATCACAGGACGCAAGGCAAATGGTCACCAATGGAAGCGACCATGCCCATCAACATCCTGGAGATTCAGGCCATCTTCCTGGCATTGAAAGCTTTCCTTCACTTGCTGGTAGACTCTCATATCAGAGTACAGTCGGACAATGCCACGGCGGTGGCATACGTGAACCATCAAGGCGGGACCCGCAGCATCCAGGCGATGAAAGAAGTGACACATATCCTCCAATGGGCGGAGGATGCGAGGTCGGTACTCTCTGCGGTCCACATTCCGTGTGTCGACAACTGGGAAGCCGACTACCTCAGCAGACAAGAAATGGACTCGGGGGAGTGGTCTCTCCATCCCGAAACCTTTCGTCAGATCTGTCATCGCTGGGGGACCCCAGACGTGGACCTAATGGCATCCCATCTCAATGCCAAGGTCCCCAATTTCATGGCCAGGACGTGCGATCCAAGGTCGCTCGGTGCAGATGCCCTGGTTCAGGACTGGACCCAGTTCCAGCTTCTGTACATCTGTCCACCCCTCCCCCTGATCTCCAGAGTCCTGAGGAAAATCAAGCAACAAGGAGTCCCAACCATCCTGATCGCGCCAGACTGGCCCATGCGTACATGGTACACTGACGTCGTACAACTCACAGCAGACCCCCCCCCTGGCGTCTCCACATCCGTCTCAACCTTCTGTCTCAAGGCCCGTTCTACCATCAGAACTCAGGGGCTCTCAATTTGACGGCGTGGCCATTGAGACCTGGGTTCTAACCCAGGCAGGTTTTTTCACCGGACGTTATTAAAACCATGATCAGGGCACGGAAGCCAGCTTCCGCCAAGATTTACTACTGTACCTGGAGAGCTTTCTTTACCTGGAGCAAATCGCGTGGACAGATTCCACTCCCCTACTCTCTCCCAAAAATTCTTGGTTTCCTTCAGTCTGGCCTAGACGCTAGGCTATCCCTCGGCTCGCTTAAGAGCCAGGTGTCAGCGCTCTCAGTGCTCTTTCAGAGGCGCATTGCTAGCAAGCCGCAAGTGAGGACTTTCTCCAAGGGGTTTCCCGATTGGTTCCCCCCTACAAACTTCCATTGGAGACGTGGGACCTCAACCTGGTCCTGACAGCACTGCAGGCACCTCCTTTCGAACCCCTTAAGGAGGTCTCACCCCGCCTTCGATCACAGAAAGTTAACTTTTTGGTGGTAATCCCCTCGCTAAGCAGGGTGTCCGAACTTCAGTACTTTCCTGCAGACAACCCTTCCTGGCTTTCCACCAGGACAAGGTGGTTCTCCGTACGGTCCCATCCTTCCTTCCGAAGGTTGTGTCCAGCTTCCACATCAATGAGGATATCTCACTGCCATCTCTTTGCCCGGTTCCGGTTCATAGAGTGGAGAAGGCTCTGCATACGCTTGACCTTGTCAGGGCATCGCGTATATAAGTATCTAGGACGGCTCCCTTCTGGAAGTCTGATTCACTTTTCCTTCTTCCGGAAGGCATGCACAAAGGTCTACCGGCTTCCAAAGCCACCCTTGCCAGGTGGATTAAGTCCACCATACAAGAGGCTTACCGCCTTAACAATTCTCCCTTCCGGCTGGTATCACAGCACACTCTACGCGGGCGGTAGGAGCTTCCTGGGCCTTTCGGCACCAAGCCTCGGCATAACAAGTGTGTAGGGCGGCCACTTGGGCTAGCCTGCACACGTTTACAGAACACTACAGAGTGCATACCCAGTCCTCAGCGGATGTGGGCCTGGGTAGACGGGTTCTGCAGGCGGCAATACCCCAAGTATAGGGGCCTGTCAGCACAATATTCGTCCATTGCTTCCCACCCAGGGACTGCTTTCAGACGTCCCACGGTTCTGTGTCCTCCAATGAGGCGACAGAGTAAAGGAGATTTTTGTGTACTTACCGTAAAATCTCTTTCTCTTAGCCTCTAATTGGGGGACACAGCTCCCACCCTGTTGCCCTTACGGGCCGTTGTTAGTTGAGTTCTCATATTGTTCTTTGAGCTCGTACATAATGGCCTTATTACAGGCATGGTTATGTTACTCGTGTTCCTCCTAATGCTTTTGCACAAAACTGGAGAAGGCTGACGCCGTCCAGGGGTGTATACTGCAGAGGAGGAGCCAAAGTTAATCTTTTTCAGATTATGCATAGTGTCGCCTCCTAGTGGACAGCAGCATACACCCACGGTTCTGTGTCCCCCAATTAGAGGCTAAGAGAAAGAGATTTTACGGTGAGTACACAAAAATCTCCTTTTTATGGATATCATCCTCGCTGGACTTCTGCTTCATCTTCATACTACTTGCATCGTTGCATGATCCGCGCGGTGGGACTGGAGAGGAGGTGAGCTGATCTTTGTTGCTTCTTTTTGTTATTTAGTGCGATCTTGCTCCCCTCTCAAATATAATTTTATTTTTTTATGGATATCACCCTCGCTGGAGTTCTGCTTCACCTTCATACTACTTGCACCACTGCATGATCCGTGCGGTGGGACTGGCGAGGAGGTGAGCTGGTCTTTGTTGCTTCTTTTTTGATATTTAGTGCGATCTTGCACCCCTCTCAAATACCATTTGTTTTTTTATGGCTATCACCCTCGCTGGACTTCTGCTTCACCTTCATATTGCTTCCAGCACTGCATGATCCGTGTGGTGGAACTGGAGAGGAGGTGAGCTAATCTTTGTTGCTTCTTTTTTGATATTTAGTGAGATCTTGCTCCCCTCTCAAATATCATTTGTTTTTTTATGGATTTCACCCTACTGGACTTCTGTTTCACCTTCATACTACTTGCAGCACTGCATGATCCAAGCGGTGGGACTGTAGAGGAGGTGAGCTGATTTTTGTTGCCTCTTTTTATATTTAGTGCGATCTTGCTCCCCTCTCAAATATAATTTGTTTTTTTATGGCTATCACCCTCGCTGGACTTCTGATTCACCTTCATACTGCTTCCAGCACTGCATGATCCGCGCGCTGGGACTGGGGAGGAGGTGAGCTGATCTTTGTTGCTTCTTTTTTGATATTTAGTGCGATCTTGCTCCCCTCTGAAACATCATTTGTTTTTATGGCTATCACCCTCGCTGGACTTCTTCACCTTCATACTGCTTCCAGCACTGCATGATCCGCATGGTGGAACTGGAGAAGAGGTGAGCTGATCTTTGTTGCTTCTTTTTTGATATTTAGTGCGATCTTGTTCCCCTCTCAAATATCATTTGTTTTTTATGGATATCACCCTCTCTGGACTTCTGCTTTACCTTCATACTACTTCCAGCACTGCATGATCCGTGCTGTGGGACTGGGATCTTGCTCCCCTCTCAAATATCTTTTGCTTTTTTTATGGATATCACCCTCACTGCACTTCTGTTTCACCTTCATACTACTTGCAGCACTGCATGATCCACGCGGTGGGACTGGAGAGGAGGTGAGCCGATCTTTGTAGCTTTTTTTTATACTTAGTGCTATCTTGCTCCCCTTTCTAATATCATTTTTTTTATCTTTATCACCCTCGTTGGACTTCTGCTTTACCTTCATTCTACCTGCAGCACTGCATGATCCGCACGGTGGGACTGGAGAGGAGGTGGGCTGATCTTTGTTGCTTCTTTTTTGATATTTAGTGCGATCTTGTTCCCCTCTCAAATATCATTTGTTTTTTATGGATATCACCCTCGCTGGACTTCTGCTTCACCTTCATACTACTTGCACCATTGCATGATCCGTGCGGTGAGACTGGAGAGCAGGCGAGCTGATCTTTGTTGCTTCGTTTTTGATAATTAGTGCGATCTTGCTCCTCTCTCAAATATCTTTTGCTTTTTTTATGGATATCACCCTCGCTGGACTTCTGCTTCATCTTCATACTACTTGCATCACTGCATGATACGCGCAGTGGGACTGGAGAGGAGGTGAGCTGATCTTTGTTGCTTTTTTTCATATTTACTGCGATCTTGCTCCCCTCTCAAATATCATTTGGTTTTTTATGGCTATCACCCTCGCTGGACTTCTGCTTCACCTTCATACTACCTGAAGCACTGCATGATCTGTGCAGTGGGACTGCAGAGGAAGTGAGCTGATCTCTGTTGCTACTTTTTTGATATTTAGTGCTAGCTTGCTCCCCTCTCAAATATAATTTGTTTATTTATGGATATTACCCTCGCTGTACTTCTGCTTCACCTTTATATTACTTGCAGACCTGCATGATCCTCGCGGTGGGACTGGAGTGGAGGTGAGCTGATCTTTGTTGCTTCTTTTTTGATATTCAGTGCGATCTTGCTCCCCTCTCAAATATCATTTGTTTTTTGTGGGTATAACCCTCGCTGGACTTCTGTTTCACCTTCATGCTACTTGCAGCACTGCATGATCTGTGCAGTGAGACTGGAGAGGAGGTGAGCTGATCTTTGTTGCTTCTTTTTTGATATTTAGTGCGATCTTGCTCCCCTTTCAAATATCATTTTTTTTTATGGATATCACCCTCGTTGGACTTCTGCTTTGCCTTCATTCTACCTGCAGCACTGCATGATCCGCGCGGTGGGACTGGAGAGGAGGTGAGCTGATCTTTGTTGCTTGTTTTTTTGTATTTAGTGCAATCTTGCTCCCCTCTCAAATAACATTTGTTTTTTTTCTGGATATCACCCTTGCTGTACTTCTGCTACACCTTCATACTACTTGCAGACCTGCATGATCCTCGCGGTGGGACTGGAGAGGAGGTGAGCTGATCTTTGTTGCTTCTTTTTGGATATTTAGTGCGATCTTGCTCCCCTCTCCAATATATTTTTTTTTTTTATGGCTGTCACCCTCGCTGTACTTCTGTCTCACCTTCGTACTACTTGCAGACCTGCTTGTTCCTCGCAGTGGGACTGGAGAGGAGGTGAGCTGATCTTTGTTGCTTCTTTTTTGATATTTAGAGCGATCTTGCTCCTTTCTCAATTATCATTTGTTTTTTTATGGATAGCACCCTCGTTGGTGTCACCCTCCATCAAAGTCTGCATTCCAAAACATCACTACTTCTCTTCCGAGCCCGACGTGTGCCCATACGGTAGTTTTTTCCCACATATCGGATATCAGCGTACTCAGGACGAATTGGACAACAACTTCTGGGGTCTAATTTCTCCTGTTTCAATTGGGAAAATTAAAAAGTTGGGGTCTAAAAGATCATGTTTGTGGAAAAAATATGATTTTTTTACTTTCACGCCCCGGCGTTATAAACTTCTGTGAAGCCCTTGGGGGTTCAAAGTGCTCACCACCCATCTAGATAAGTTCCTTGGGGGGGTCTAGTTTCCAAAATGTGGTCACTTGGGGGGGGTTTCCACAGTTTAGGCACATCAGGTGCTCTCCAAAGGCAAAATAACATCCGCCATTCCATCAAAGTCTGCATTCCAAAACATCACTACTTCCCTTCCGAGCCCGACGTGTGCCCATACAGTAGTTTTCTCCCACATATCGGATATCAGCGTACTCAGGACGAATTGGACAACAACTTCTGGGGTCTAATTTCTCCTGTTACACTTGGGAAAATAAAAAAGTTGGGGACTAGAAGATCATGTTTGTGGAAAAAATATGATTTTTTTATTTTCACGCCCCGGCGTTATAAACTTCTGTGAAGCCCTTGGGGATTCAAAGTGCTCACCACACATCTAGATAAGCTCCTTTGGGGGTCTAGTTTCCAAAATGGGGTCACTTGTGGGCGGTTTCCACTATTTAGGCACATCAGGGACTATCGAAACGCGGCATGGCGTCCAATCTCAATTCCAGCCAAAAAAGTCAAATGGCGCTGCTTAGGCTAGTTTCACACTTGCTTTTTTTTTGCAGCGCGTTTTTCCCGCAAAAAAACGCATTGAAAAAACGCATACATAAGCATACAACTGCTGCGTTTTTTTCAAGCATTTTTATGAGCATGCATGAAAAAAACGCAGCGTTTTTATGCGTTTGTATGCATTTTTAGCGCGTTTTTACCGCGTTTGCGTTTTTTTCCAACATTTTTAGGTGGCCCCTCACACTACCCAAACCATGACTTTACTAACCCTAACCCTGACCCTAACCCTAACCCTGACCCTAACCCTAACCCTGACCCTTAACCAAATCATACTTAACCCTAACCCAAACCCTAAACCCTAACTAACCCTAACCCAAACCCTAAACCCTAACTAACCCTAACCCAAACCCTAAACCCTAACTAACCCTAACCCTGACCCTAACCCTGACCCTAACCCTGACCCTAACCCTTAACAAAACCATACTTAACCCTAATCCTGACCCTAACCCTGACCCTAATCCTTAACAAAACCATACTTAACCCTAACCCTGACCCTAACCCTAACCCTGACCCTAACCCTTAACAAAACCATACTTAACCCTAATCCTGACCCTAACCCTGACCCTAACCCTTAACAAAACCATACTTAACCCTAATCCTGACCCTAACCCTGACCCTAACCCTTAACCAAACCATACTAAACCCTAACCCTGACCCAAAACCCAACCCTAACCCTGACCCTAACCCTAACCCTAAACCCCCTTAACTAACCCTAACTCTAACTCAAACCCCTAAATTCCATGGTTAAAAAAAAAAACCGCATATGCAAAAAAACGCTTACATGAGCATGCCAGTGCGCACATATGCGCATCCATAGGCTATAATGGCCATTTTTAGCGCAAAACGTGCGCATATGTGCGCATGCGCTTTTTTGCAGGGCCAAAAAATGCAACATGATGCGTCTGGAAAATCCAATCGCACACCCCAAAAAAACGCAGCGCATGAAAATCGCATACATGCGCTTACAAGCGCGCAGGTATGCGCACCCATGTTAAATATAGGGGGAAAAACGCATGCGCAGGTTAGCGTTTTTTTCCAGCGCTAAAAAACGCAAATGTGAAACCAGCCTTACCTTCCTAGATCTGCCATGTGCCCAAATAGTGGTTTACCCCCACATATGGGGTATCATCATACTCAGGACAAATTGCATAACTTTTCGGGTCCTGTTACCCTTGGGAAAATAAATCTTGAGGGTGAAAAGATCATTTTTGTGGAAAAATATGATTTTTTAGTTGTACGGCTGTACATTATAAACTTCTGTGAAGCCCTTGGGGGTTCAACGTTCTCACCACATATCTAGATAAGTTCCTTGGGGGGGTCTAGTTTCCAAAATGGGGTCACTTGTGGGGGGTTTCCACTGTTTAGGTACATCAGGGGCTCTCCAAGCGTGACATGGCACCAAAACAGTGGTTCCCCCCCACATATCAGGCATCAGCGTACTCAGGACAAATTGCAAAATAACGTTTGCAGTCCAATTTCTCCTGTTACCCTTGGTAAAATAAAGAAAATTGGACCGGAATTATTTTTGTGAAAAAAGTTAAATGTTTTTTTTTTTTTTTTTTAAAACATTCAAAAAAATTCCTGTGAAGCACCTGAAGGGTTAATAAACTTCTTGAATGTGGTTTTGAGCACTTTTAGGGGTGCAGTTTTTAGAATGGTGTCACTTTTGGGTATTTTCTATCATATAGACCCCTCAAAGTGACTTCAAATGTGATGTGGTCCCTAAAAAAATAAAAAAAAAAAATGGTGTTGTAAAAATGAGAAATCGCTGGTCAACTTTTAACCTTTATAACTTCCTAAAAAAAAAATGTTTGTTCCAAAATTGTGCTGATGTAAAGTAGACATGTGGGAAATGTTACTTATTAAGTTTTTTGTGTGCCGTATCTCTGTGATTTTAGGGCATTAGACGGGATAGTACGTCTAATGCTAGTTTCACACTAGCGTTTATGAGCGCTGCGACGGCCTGCGCATGGCCGCCGCTAAGCCCCGCCCCCTGCCGCGCCCGCGCCGGTAGCTCCGCCCACCAGCGCATGACGCAGCATGCGCCCTGCGTCCCCTATCTTTATCACAGGGGGCGCAGGCCGTGCGCAGTATGCGTTTGGCGGCGCATGCGTCCTTTTGACGGTGCGCCGACCTGCGCCAAACGCAACCTGCTGCAGTTTGGTTGCGTCGGCGCACCGTCAAAAAGGCGCATGCGCCGCCAAACGCATAGTGCGCACGGCCTGCGCCCCCTGTGATAAAGATAGGGGACGCAGGGCGCATGCAGCGTCATGCGCCGGTGGGCGGAGCTACCGGCGGGGCGCGGCCGTGCGCAGGCCGTTGCTGCGCTCATAAACGCTAGTGTGAAACTAGCCTAATGCGATCAGCGGCGCCCACGTGGTGAGCGCCGCTGATCGCGGCCGGGTGTCAGCTGATTGCGGCCGGGTGTCAGCTGATTATCACAGCTGACACCCGGCACAATGTGTCAGGGGCGGTGTACCGGGGGTTAAAGGGAAGCATCGGCAGGAAGGGGGCTCCCTCCGTGCTTCCCTGAGCCCCCCACGGCAGCGCAATGTGCAGCGCTGCTGCAGGGGACTCCTTCCCTACAGGCTCCCGGATCCAAGATGGCGACGGGGGCCTATAGGGAGCTGACTTCCTCACTGCCTGCAAAGCGCAGGTATGAGGAAGTCTGCAGAACTGCCTGTGACAGATTGCTGATCTGTCACAGTGATCTGTGATGTGACAGATCAGCGATCTGTCACAGGACAGTGATGTCCCACCTGGGACTATGTAATAAAGTAAAGAAAAAAAAAAAGTGTAAAAATAATTTAAAAAAAAATCACTAAATAAATTAGTAAAAAAAAATATATATATATTCCCCAATAAATTCATTTTTTGAAAAAAAACAATAAAAGTACACATATTTGGTATCGCCACGTCCGTAGCGACCCGCCCTATAAAACTGTCCCATTAGTTAACCCCTTTAGCGAACCCCTTAAAAAATAAAAATAAAAAACGAAGCAAAAAATAATGATTTATTATCATACCACAGAACAAAAAGTGCAATAACGTGCGATCAAAAAGACACATATAAATATCCATGGTACCGCTGAAAACGTCATCTTGTCCCGCAAAAAACGAGCCGCCATACAGCATCATCCGCAAAAAAATAAAAAAGTTATAGCTCGCAGAATAAAGCGATGCAAAAATATTTTTTTTTATATAAAATTGTTTTTATTGCAAAAACAGACAAAACATAAAAAAACGACCTAAATGAGGTATCGCTGTAACCGTACCGACCCGAAGAATAAAACCGCTTTATCAATTTTACCGCACTCCAAACGGTGTAAACGCACCCCACCAAAAGAAATTCATGAAACGCTGGTTTTTGTTCATTCTGCGTCCAAAAATCGGAATAAAAAGCAATCAAAAAATGTCACGTACCCGAAAATGGTATAAATAAAAACGTCAACTCATCCCGCAAAGAATAAGACCTCACATGACTCGGTCGGTCAGAATATGAAAAAATTATAGCTCTCAATATTTGGTGATGCAAAAACTATTTTTACAATAAAAAGCGTCTTTTGGCATGCGATAGCCGCCAAACATAAAAACCGCCATAAATAGTAAATCAAACCCCCCGTTATCACCCCCTTAGTTAGGGAAAAATAATAAAATTAAAAAAAGTATTTATTTCCATTTTCCCATTAGGGTTAGGGCTAGGGGTGTGTTGGGGTTATGGTTGGAGTTATAATTGGGGGGTTTCCACTGTTTGGACACATCAGGTGCTCTCCAAATGCAACATGGCGTCTGATCTCAATTCCAGCCAATTTTGCGTTGAAAAAGTCAAATGGTGCTCCTTCCCTTCCAAGCTCTGCCATGTGCCCAAGCAGTGTTTTACCCCCACATATAGGGTATCAGCATACTCAGGAAAAATTGCAAAACAACTTTTGGGGTCCAATTTCTCCTGTTACCCTTAGGAAAATAAAAAATTGGGGGTAAAAATATCATTTTTGTGGAAAAAATGATTTTTTTATTTTCACGCCCAGGCGTTATAAACTTCTGTGAAGCACTTGGGGGTTCAAAGTGCTCACCGCACATCTAGATAAGTTCCGTGTGGGGTCTAGTTTCCAAAATGGGGTCACTTGTGGGGAGTTTCAATAGTTTAGGTACATCAGGGGCTCTCCAAACGCACATGACACCCGCAGACCAATCCATCAAAGTCTGCATTCCAAAACGTCACTACTTCCCTTCCGAGCCCCGACGTGTGCCCATACAGTAGTTTTCTCCCACATATGAGGTATCACCATACTCAGGACAAATTGGACAACAACTTTTGGGGTCCAATTTCTCCTTGTACCCTTGGGAAAATGAAAAAATTGGTGACAAAAAGATCATGTTTGTGGAAAAAATACGATTTTTTTATTTTCACGCCCGGGCGTTATAAACTTCTGTGAAGCACTGGGGGGTTCAAAGTGCTCACCACACATCTAGATAAGTTCCTTGGGGGGTCTAGTTTCCAAAATGGTGTCATTTGTGGGGGGTTTCCACTGTTTTGGTACATCAGGGGTTTTCCAATCGCAACATGGTGTCCGATCTCAATTTCAGCCAAAAACGTCAAATGGCGCTACTTCCCTTCCGAGCTCTGCCATGCGCCCAAATAGTTATTTACACCCACATATGGGGTATCAGCGTACTCAGGACAAATTGCACCATAACTTTTAGGGACCTGTTACCCTTGGAAAAATAAAAATTGGGGGTGAAAAGATCATTTTTGTGGGAAAAATATGATTTTTTAATTGTACCGCTGTACGTTATAAACTTCTGTGAAGCCCTTGTGGGTTCAAAGTTCTCACCACATATCTAGGTAAGTTCCTTGGGGGGTCTAGTTTCCAAAATGGGGTCACTTGGGGGGGAGTTTCCACTGTTTAGGTACATCAGGGGCTCTCCAAACGCGACATGGCGTCCGATCTGAATTCTAGCCAATTTTGCATTGAACAAGTCAAACGGCGCTCCTTCCCTGCTGAGGTCTGCGATGCGCCGAAACAGTGGTTCCCCCCCACATATCAGGTATCAGCGTACTCAGGACAAATTGCACAATAACTTTTACAGTCCAATTTCTCCTGTTACCCTTGGTAAAATAAAAAAATTGAACCTGAAGTATTTTTTTAGTGAAAAAAAGTTAATTGTTCATTTTTTAAATATTCAAAAATTTCCTGTGACGCACCTAAAGGGTTAATAAACTTCTTGAATGTGGTTTTGAGCACCTTGCGGGGTGCAGTTTTTAGAATGGTGTCACTTTTGGGTATTTTCTATCATATAGACCCCTCAAAGTGGCTTCAAATGTGATGTGGTCCGTAAAAATAAAATGGTGTTGCAAAAATGAGAAATCGCTGGTCAATTTTTAACCCTTATAACTTCCTAACAAAATAAAATTTGGGTTTCAAAATTGTGCTGATGTAAAGTAAACATTTGGGAAATGTTACTTATCAAGTTCTTTGTGTGCCGTATCTCTGTGATTTAAGGGCATAAAAATTCAAAGTTGGAAAATTGCGAAATTTTCAAAATTTTCGCCAAATTTCCGTTTTTTTCACAAATAAACGCAAGTTATATGAATGAAATTTTACCACTAACATGAAGTACAATATGTCACGAGAAAACAATGTCAGAATCACCGGGATCCATGGAAGCGTTTCAGAGTTATTACCTCATAAAGGGACAGTGGTCAGAATTGTAAAAATTGGCCTGGTCATTAACGTGCACACCACCCTTGGGGCTTAAGGGGTTAAAGAGGCATTTTTTATTAAAAGAAATTGAAAATACTAATTCAGCAATGGAAGGGAGCGTTAAAGAAGTGGATGACTTATTTCACCTTCAGGTACCAGCAAAATCTAATTTCTATCCACTTGAGGATAAGGGTCATTTCATTAGCACGTTTAGTGACATCGTGCTAAAACAATTTGAAAATATTACATCTACCGAAAAAATTCTGAATAAGAAAAAAACTTTGAATCTCAGTTTACAAGAAAAGCAAGCTCTGAAATCCCTAGCTGAGAATAGTAAGATTGTCATTAGGTCAGTGGATAAAGGAGGAGGAATAGTGATTCAAAATCAGTGTGATTATGTTAAGGAAGCACTTTGAATTTTGTCAGACACAAAATACTATAAAAAAGCGCATATAGTAATTAGAATAAACCACCATTACTACCTCATCAAGTTTGGAACTGTATTGTTACGGCAGTGCAGATAATATCAACACACCTCCTATACATTGTACCATATTGTCGTTTATCGTTCCGTTTATCTGCAGCAGCCAACATTTTTGAGTGTGTAATTCTCATCATCACGTGAGCAGCTTCTTGATATTCATTGTCCTAAGGCTGTGGGATAAGACCCTATTTTGCACTTTTTCCTTCTTGAAACACCATATCATAGGATGTGAATATCCAGACATTCACTGATAGAGGTGATAACAACTCAAGGGCCCACAAGCGTAATATCCTACCTTTCTATTAAACTCCAGTAATGCGTCTACTCAACTTGTTGTAGAGAGTAAATGGCGACAATTGATTCCTTCTATCACTGATGATCAGTGGAATGATGCCCTGGAGGCACATATGGTGGCATCGCCAGCCACAAATAATAAATGAATTCAACTATATATCCTATGTAACAAGGTGGCACAGGGTGGTAGTCGCCAGCAAGTCTACACAAAGCAACAGTCCACAAGCACCTCGACCCCTTGCACATGAAACACAAAACAGACCGATGCAACCTTAGGCGATTTACCTCTTCTCCACAGTCGCTGCAGCAAAGGCAATCAGGATCCAGGAACACAGTGATAATCCAACAGGCAAAACTATTTATTTTGGAATAAACGAAGTAGGGAAAAAGGTAGAATAAATAGTTGAAGCAAATTTGATAAAAATTCCTGCTCTTTCCCTATTACTCTTCACCACCATGCCAGCAGCAGCAATGGCGGCACCGACAGTGACAGTCCACAGTGACAATCACTGGTCCAATTTCTGAACAAAGTCTCTCATACAATCCTTATTGAAAAAATGACTAAGTATGGAATGGACAAGGCAACTGTTAGGTGGATTCATAACTGGCTTAGTGATCGGACCCAAAGAGTGGTCGTAAATGGCTGCACATCCAGTTGGAAGAATGTCTCAAGTGGGGTACCACAGGGCTCTGTCCTGGGCCCTGTATTGTTCAACATCTTTATCAACGATTTAGATGAAGGAATTGAGGGTAAACTGATTAAATTTGCTGATGACACAAAGCTAGGAGGGATAGCTAATACTAGAGAAGAGAGAGAGAGGATTCAAAAAGATTTAAATAAACTGGAGAAGTGGGCAGCAACTAACAGAATGGTTTTTAACAGGGAGAAATGCAAAGTACTACATCTGGGCAATAAAAATGAAAAAAGCATATATAGAATGGGAGGAATAGGGCTAAGTGACAGCACATGTGAAAAAGACTTGGGTATACTAATAGATCACAGACTGAATATGAGTCAACAGTGTGATGCAGCAGCAAAAAAGGCAAATGCAATTCTAGGATGTATTAACAGAAGCATACAGTCTAGATCACGTGAAGTCATTATTTCCCTCTACTCCTCTTTGGTCAGACCTCATCTGGAATATTGTGTCCAGTTTTGGGCACCACATTTTAAAAAAGACATCAACAAACTGGAGCAAGTTCAGAAAAGAGCGACCAGAATGGTGACCGGTCTGCAAACCCTGTCTTATGAGGAAAGGTTGCAGGATTTGGGAATGTTTAGTTTGCAAAAGAGAAGACTGAGAGGAGACTTAATAGCTGTCTACAAATATCTAAAGGGCTGTCACATTGTAGAAGGATCAACTTTATTCTCATTTGCACAAGGAAAGACTAGAAGCAATGGGATGAAACTGAATGGGAAGAGACACAGATTAGATATTAGAAAAAACTTTTTGACAGTTAGAGTGATCAATGAGTGGAACAGGCTGCCACGAGAAGTGGTGAGTTCTCCTTCAATGGAAGTCTTCAAACAGAGGCTGGACAGACATCTGACTGGGATGATTTAGCGAATCCTGCTTTGAGCAGGGGGTTGGACCAGATGGCCCAGGAGGTCCCTTCCAACTCTACGATTCTATGATTCTATGAACACTTATAGCTCTCGGCGGGGCACCATGCAGTGCTATGCCCACTTCATTGCACGTGGGTCCAGGCCACAGTCTCTGTCCCCTCCAGGAGTCCGGCTAGTTCCCGGTCGTTGCTAAGTGCCTTGCCCTGGGCAAGCATGCCCGGGCACTGACTGGAAGCAGGAGCTTCCTGCCACCTTTTCTGGCTGACAGTCCAGCCCACACCTTAACTCTTTGCTGTCCCTTAGCTAATGCAATACAAATAGACAATTTAAAAGGAACTTCAGACAATGATACAATGCAAACATAGCACATCACAGTAAAACATTGAGACACGGGTACACTATCCAGGTACCGCATAAAGTGCACAGGATCAGCACCCATGAGAGAGGGGAAGCAATGTGGTTCTCTGCCACATCCTTACACCTACACCAGTCTTACCTGACCCCAACTAGACTACATAGATTTGACATACTAGCAACTGATGAATGTCATAGGTATGGGGAACCAGGGGCGGATTTCTGGCATCTTATCTGAAATTGTGGAATAATACGAAGATACTGGAGTAAAGTGATGACTACACTAGAATGGATAATTGGGATACTAATTGAATGTGATACAGAGATATGTACCTTGGGTATTGTAGATGAAGAATTGTGGTCACACTATGATAGGATATTTCACCGGGAAGTTATATTTATTGCTAGGAAAGCAATAGCACTAAGGCTAGGCTCACATTGCGTTAATGCAGTCCATTCAACGCATAGCATTGATGGACTGCATTGACGTTACTGTCATTTTGTGATCGCTTTTAGCGATCACGCTAGCGCAGCTTCCCTGTCTGTGCTAGCGGTGACGGACCCCCAAACACTGCAGCCCCCGTCTGAGGTTCTGTCACAGAATGACGGCACGTTGCGAACACATGCCGACTATGGCATGCGTTAGCGATGTGCTACATAATGGCAGTCTATGCATCCGTCACATAGCGTTAGTGCCGCTATGTAACGGATGCCATCAGCGCTTTGCCATTAGTGCAATGTGAACCCAGCCTAAGATGGATGGGGGGGAAGCATCCCACTATCAACCAGTGGAGAAAAATAGTAAATGATAATACCATATGAGAATATATTATATAGAAAGAGGATGTCCCCAAAAGTTCCAATGGATATGGGAGTTATGGTGTGACTCACCCTTAAAGCACTTATCCCTAAAGCCATGACTTTGTCAATCTCATGTTACGAGCCCTGATGTGTGTTCCTTTAAACACATGGAATGTTGGGACAGATATCGTCTGAAGAGTGGGAGGACATTGGAAGCTACAGGTAAATTGTCAATAAACACAGTGCAGAGAAGATCCCAGTTGTTCCTTATTCATAGGGCTAAAAGGACAGCAAAGATGATTAAAAAATGAAGTTGAGAAGTGAAGATGAATGCTCGAGATGTAGTAGAGAAGAAGCTGACCTATTACAAATGTTTTGGTCATGCCCCAAGCTTGCAGGGCTATGGGAGGATGAGGATAAATTGGTTGGAGAGGTGTTTAATGTACATTTGGACATGAAACCAAAAACGTGTATCCTGGGATATCTGGGGGATTGTGGTATTAATGCATCCATTCAATTGGGAATAGGCAAAATTTGATATCGTACAAGAAAGTCTATCACCAGGCAATGGCTCTCGTGCAGTCTGCCTGGGATTGAACAGATAATTAGAGACTTGAATACTACCATTCTAATGGAGAAAAAGATATATATTAAGAGAGGTGCTGTTAAGAAATTTGGGGAACAATGGGGAAAATGGATCAAATGTACCCGGGTTGTTTCTGAGGCTCTCGCTGGAGATGTGATATTTAATACATTTATGTTAGAGTAGGATATAGAAGGGCATGGGAATTATATAATCTGAAGAATGAATGTATTATTGAATATTGGAGAAACAAACATCGAAAAAGAAGACATATTAGACAAGGGGAGGGGGGAAGTTTTGCTAATTTACAATCAAATTTTAAGGTTATACCATGATATAATACAGGTATGATTATAACAATATCTTGAAAATGGATGGATTTACAGTGTTATGTAATACAAGAATATAATATGTATTGCTGGGAAATTGTGATTGTCACAATAAATATGGTTTAAAAAAAAACCATGGAATGTAATATATGATATACATAGACTAAAAGTGTACTTCTGATATGGTCCTAATTGGTACATGTTCTGAATGTTGATATGGAACCATTTAATTTAGTCGAGAGTGCAATGCTTCATAACGGAACCTGTCCTAATATACTATGCTCCAATCTGTTTGTTCACTTTTATTAGTTTACTCTATTATTGAGAGTGTGATGTTACATTCATGTTATTGTATTGGATGGATAAAGGTAAATGTTTGAATCATTCAGTCCTTATACTTTGATATTATATGTTTGTAACTTTTATCCAGTGGAATCTTTCAATAAAAAGCTTTAAAAAAATAAATAAAAAGTACCGTCGGCCACAGTTTTGTGCACCGCTTAACAGAGGACAGACGGATTCCAGAGTAACTCTGCTGCATCATTATAGTGAATGGATCCCTCAGGGGTTTCATCTGAATCACGTCACTCGGACATTTAAATGTAAACCCCAATGTAAGCGCTCAGCGTAGAGTGCATGACAAATGTGATCCCATATGTTGTGTAAAATGTTTCCAATAAAAGCTTCAGCTCAATCCACAAAAATAGCAAGTCTCCACTCAGGTCCGTCATCTGTTAACAGAAATATAGGGGACTTCCATGTTACTAGTACAAAAACGCTGGGAAAGCTAAATGGCTTCTCACTCTCCAAAAGAAATTCAGCAAGTTCTGCGCTCCCAAATTCAGCAAGTTCTGCTCCTCCCTTCTGAGCCAGTGTGCCTAAACATATAGTGTCCATATGTTTGGCATTTCTGTAGCGATGAGAGCCCGCCTACTTTACGGGTGCATATCTCCAGAGGCAGAAGCAGGCACAATGTACTGGTCACTACAGTGTGCTGGTCACTATAATGGCAGTTTCCAATTTTCTCTTAGCAACATCCACTGCTGCTTGTTTCTGGAAAACTGCCATAGGCCGGGGTCACACTGGCGAGGAATAAGGCCGAGTGAGAGGCGCAAAAAGCACGCATTAAACACGGACAAATGATTTTCTATGGGGTGCCTCGCACCAGCTGTATGTTTCTCCTCAGTATCCTACGCTCCGTGCCACTCGCAGTATGCTGCGATTGTCAGCGTACTACGGCCGTAATACGCCAATGCAAGTCTATGGGTGCGCAAAAAATACGGATTACACATGGACCACAAGTGTGACTTGCGAGAAATACGCACCAGGTGTCTTTTAGCAAAGCCGGCAATTCAGTGCGCTATACAGTAAACTCACACTGACAGGTTTAATAAAGAAATGAAAGAATAGATATAGACACATAGAATGCATATATATATATATATATGTATTCTATGTGTCTATATCTATTCTTTCATTTCTTAATTAAAACTGTCATAGGGCTCCATTATATGTCCATTTTGCAAGCCTGCGAGAAAATCTCACCATACGGATGCCATACGGATTACATACGGATGCTGACATGCGCAAAATACGCAACCACACCTTGATTACGGATGACACACGGAGCACTGTTTAGGGGTCTGTCATCCGTATTACGCATGTAAAATACGGAGCGTATTTTGCGCAGGTTAGTGTGACTCCAGCCATAGAATCAAAATCATCACTACACTTGTAGACAAATTCCCAGAGGGGTATAATTTCCAAAATGGGGTCACTTGAGAGAGGGACTCTGCATTTCTAGCACTTAAGGGCTCTGTATATGGAGTCCGCAAACTATTCTAGGAAAATCTGCACTCCAGGAGGCAAATAGCGTTGAGTCCCGCCGTGTGCTTAAGCAGTACTATACAGCCACATATGGGGTATTGCCACATTCAGTAGAAATTGTGGGACAAATTTTGGTGCCAAAAATATAATTATTTTTTCTCCACTGTACAGTGGTATAAAATTCTGTAACACACCTGTCGTGTCAATATGATCACTGCACCCGTAGATGAATTTGTTAAGGTGTAGTTTGTAAAATGGAGTCACTTATGGGGGAATTATGTTGTGGTGGCATCTCAGGGGGGCTCTCATTGGGTCAAGGCACACACAAACCTTAACAGTAAAATCTGCACTACAATATGGTCCTCCTTCCCTTCTGAGCTTTGCACTGTGCCTGAAAAATATTTCCCAATTACATGTATGGACATGTATGGTATTGGTGCACTCAGGAAAACATGGACCGCAGTTTGTTGTAAAAATTTATCCTACACTGTGCGCAGAATTATTAGGCAAGTTGTATTTGAGAGGATTCTTTTTATTATTCAACAACTACTATGTTCTCAATCAACCCAAAAGACTCAAATATCAAAACTTAATATTTTTGGAAGTTGTTTTTTTTTTAGATTTGGCTATCATAGGAGGATATCTGTTTGTGCAGGTAACTTTTACTGTGCAGATTTATTAGGCAACTTAATAAAAACCAAATCTATACCCATTTCACATGTTTAATTTCACTAGGTAAACCAATATGACACAAATTTTAGAAATAAACATTTCTGACATTCAAAAAAAAAAAAAATCAGTGACCAATCTAGCCACCTTTCTTTACGATGACACTCAAAAGCCTTCCATCCATAGATTCTGTCAGTTGCTTGATCTTTTTACAATCAACATTGCGTGCAGCAGCCACCACAGCCTCCCAGACACTGTTCCGAGAGGTGTACTGTTTTTCCTCCCTGTAGATCTCACACTTTGAGGGACCACAGGTTCACTATGGGGTTCAGATCAGGTGAACAAGGGGGTCATGTCATTATTTTTTCTTCTTTTAGACCTCTACTGGCCAGCCACGCTGTGGAGTATTTGGATGCATGTGATGGAGCATTGTCCTGCAGGAAAATCATGTTTTTCTAGAACAATACTGACTTCTTCCTGTACCACTGCTTGAAGGTGTCTTCCAGAAACTGGCAGTAGGTCTGGGAGTTGAGCTTCACTCTATCCTCAACCCGAAAAGGTCCCACAAGTTCATCTTTGATGATACCAGCCCATACCAGTACCCCACATCCACCTTGCTGGTGTCTGAGTCGGAGTGGAGCTCTCTGCACTTTCCTGATCCAGCCTCGGGCCCATCAAGAGTCACTCATTCCCTCAGTCCATAAAACCTTAGAAAAAGGAGTCTTAAGATATTTCTTGGCCCAGTCTTAAATGACAAAAATCTTGGCACTCAATATGTGAAATATTCAGACACTTTTATTTTGTGCATCCAGACAGAAAGGTTTAAACGTTTTCGGTCCAGCATAGGACCTTCATCAGAAAAATCTCGTTTACTGAAATAAATAAATCCTTGCAATGGTAGCCAAAAGAAGGACAAAGTAGAGAGTCTGGATGGCCAGTGGAAATGTTAAATGGCTGGCGTCTGGAAAGCGTATGTGGACTGAGCCGTCCAAAATTAGAACAGGCAGCTGTACAGCGTAGGGCTTCAGAAAAGGGACCTCTAGGGTCACTAAAATAAGGAGTGAAGACAGCGCTGATAGCAGTGGGTATACAACCTCTAGAATTGAATTGCGCTGGTGAAGCCCTGGTCTGTTGTCTGGCTGCCCTGTGTGGAAGACGTCTTGGCCCAGTCTTGACGTTTTATGTTTCTTGTTCAAAGGTGGTCGTTTTTCAGCCTTCCTTACCTTGGCCATGTCCCTGACTATGGCACACCTTGTGCTTTTTGATACTCCAGTAACGTTGCAGCTCTGAAATATGGCAAAACTGGTGGCAAAAGGCATCTTGGCAGCTTCACGCTTGATTTTCCTCAAATCATGGGCAGTTATTTTGCACCTTTTTTTTTATCAACACGCTTCTTGCGACCTTGTTGGATATTTGCCATGAAACGCTTGATTGTTCGGTGATCACGCTTCAATAGTTTGGCAATTTCAAAACTGTTGCATCCCTCTGCAAGACATCTCACAATTTTTGACTTTTCAGAGTCCATCAAATCTCTCTTCTGACCCATTTTGCCAAAGGAAAGGAAGTTGCCTAATAATTAAGCACACCTAATATAGGGTGTTGATGTCATTAGACCACACCCCTCCTCATTACAGAGATGCAAATCACCTGATTTACATTATTGGCAGTTGGCTTTCAAGCCTATACAGCTTGGAGTAGGACAACATGTATGAAAAGGATGATGTGATCAAAATATTCATTTGCCTAATAATTCTGCACAGTGTATTAGCCCTTAGAAAATATTAAATACTTGGGGCTAAAACATCTTTTTAGTGGTAAAAATGTAATTTATCCTTTGACGCTCAATGATATAAATTTCTTAGGCACTTGTGGTGTCAATATGATCACTGCACCCCTAGATTAACTAATTGGGGGGGTATATTTTGAAAAAGTTCACATATGGAGGAGGTTTTCTGTTGCTCTGGCACCTCAGTGGCTCTGCCAATGTGACATATCGCCCTCAAACCAGTCCAGCAAAATCTGAACTCCAATATGGCACTTCTTCCCTTCTGAGCTTTGCACTGTGCCTCAAAAGTACTTTTCCCCCACATACGGGGTATCGGCATACGCAAGAAATTGCAATACAAATCGTATGGTGCAGTTTCTCCTGAAGCCCTTGTGAAAATAAAAAAAAAAGGGCCAAAATAAAATTTTTGTGAGGAAACTGTATTTTCACAGCTAAATGTTATAAACGTCTGTGAAACACCCGAGGGTTCAAGGTGCTCATCACACATCTAAATACTTTCCTTGAAGGGTCTAGTTTCCAAAATGAGGTCATTTCTAGGGGATTTCCACTGTTTAGGCACATCAAGGGCTTTCCAAACGGACATGGCTTCTGTGATGATCCCAGCAAATTTTGCGTTTAAAAATTCAAGTGATGCTCCTTCCCTTCCGAGCCCTGCCATGTACACAAACAGTAGTGTTCGCCCTCATATGGGGTATCAGCATACTCAGAAGAAATTACACATCAAATTGGTGCAATTTCTCCTGTTACACTTGTGAAAATAAAAAAAAAAAAAAAAAAAACGGGGCTAAAAACTTTTGTGGTGAAAATATGATTTATTTTTTTTACTTTCATGGCTCAGCATTATAAACTTCTGCGAGGCTCCTGGGTGTTCAAGGTGCTCACCATACATCTAAATAAGTTCCCTGAGGGGGCTAATTTCCAAAATAGTGTCACTTGTGGGTGATTTTCACTGTTTAGGCACATCAGGAGCTCTCCAAACACAACATTGTGTCCGCCAATTGTTCCATCAAATTTTGCATTCAAAAAGTCAAGTTCTCTTCCAAGCTCTGCAGTATGCCCAAACAGTGGTTTTCCCCTCAACATATGGGGTATCGGCATGCTCAGGAGAAATTGCACAACAAAATTTGGGGTCCACTTTTTCCTTTCAAAAATAAAACAAATTTGGGTTTCAAGCAATTTTTGAGTGAAAGAAAGTAAATCATTTTTTCCCCACATTCCAAAAAATCCTGAGAAGCACCTGAAAGGTTAATAAACTTCTTGAATGTGGTTTTGAACACCTTGAGGGGTGCAGTCTTTAGAATGGTGTCACTTCTGGGTATTTTCTGTCATACAGACCCCCTCAAAAATCACTTCAAATGTATTGAGATTCCTAAAAAAATGGTTTTGTCAATTTTGTTGGAAAAATGAGAAACAATATGTAAAGTAGACATGTGGGGAAATTTATTTATTAACTATTCTGTGTGACATATGTCTCTAATTTAGTTTCAATAATTTTTTTATTTAGAAACTTATTAAACCAAGTCCAAGTTATGAACTCCCATGAAAGGGAGCGTAAACTAACAATTTTACATATATTCAATAAACTTCAAATAATATAAGGGAAGAGAGGACATAGACAGGGGTAGGGAAAGGCACAAATTATTTAATTATACAATATCCAGTAATCTATAATGGTATCATCAATAACCAATCCAGGGCATTTAAAGCGGTTATGCAACCCACTATTGAAGGATCATATATGAATCCGGTCCCAGGCCGTGATCAGTTCTCAATTGGCTATGGAGAGAGCCTCAGTGCTTGATCCAGTTGAGTATCTGAGTGAAGCTCCATCCAGGGGATGCCAAACCCTGAAGAAAGAATCCCACGGGTCGGTTCTGGTTGCTTCTATTCTTTCATATAACAATGTCATTCATTTCTCTTTCACCATAGATATTGACAGTGAGGGCGACTTCCACTTAGCTGCAATGTGGATTTTAGTGGCCATACATAAGTAATTTACAAGCTTCTGAAAGCTTTTTGGAAGCCAGGAAAGCCTGGTTCCCGGTAAAAGGGTTGAAGGTTCCAGATCAACCGGTCCACCATATATCTGTGCTATCAGATGCTTCACCTTCTCCCAAAGCCCAGAAACCACCGTACAAGACCACCAAATATGTTTCATGTCACCAGATATTCCACAGCCCCTGAAACAGTCTCCCGAGACATTAGGAAAAATGTTGGGAATTTTTTCCGGTACATAATAGACTCTGTGCAATAGTTTTAAAGAGGTCTCCACAAGGTAAGTCTGGTGACTACCTTTCGATAAGGGTGTCGCAGCTACGATAACATTCATCAATTGACTGTTTAAATCCCAGATCCTCCTCCCATTGTAACATCTACTTCAATTTGTTATCATCTTGTGGAGAATTTATAGCATAGTAGATCAATGAGATCATTCCCCTGCCCAAAGGGTCATTTAGACATTTATTTTCAAAACTCGCTGCCCTGAGAGTAGTACCGCTTGGGAGGATCTGCTTTGCAAAGTGGAAGATCTGGTTCAATCGCATTATCTCCCTAACTGGAGGTTCAAATTTTTGAACAAATTCCTGTCTGTCAAGTAAGATATTAAATGGGGAACACTAAAGTTTAAGTATATGAATACCTTTCAGCTTCCACCAAGAAAAAAATTTGTGACTTAAGGCCTGGCGGGAACATGGGGTTTTGTAATATAGCTGTCAGGGGAGAAGGGCTTGATTGTAAGTTACCGTATTTTTCGCACTATAAGACGCACCGGACTATAAGACGCACCCCAAATTTTCAGAAGGAAAATAGAGAAAAAAAATAATGTGTCAAATGGGGGTCCATCTTAGGCTAGTTTCACACTAGCGTTTTTGAGCGCAGCGACGGCCTGCGCACGGCCGCCGCTAAGCCCCGCCCCTGCCACGCCTCCGCCGGTAGCTCCGCCTACCGGCGCATGACGCTGCATGCGCCCTGCGTCCCCTATCTTTATCACTGGGGGCGCAGACCGTGTGCAGTATGCGCTTGGCGGCGCATGCGTCCTTTTGACGGTGCGCCGACCTGCGCCAAACGCAACCTGCTGCAGTTTGATTGCGCCGGCGCACCGTCAAAAAGGCGCATGCGCCGCCAAACGCATACTGCGCACGGCTGCGCCCCCAGTGATAAAAATAGGGGACGCAGGGCGCATGCAGCGGCGGTCGTGCGCAGGCCGTCCCTGCGCTCAAAAACGCTAGTGTGAAACTAGCCTTACAGTCCAAATTCAGCTTACCAGGGAAGCGATCCGGCACAGGTAGAGTGGTCACAGGGGTCATTCAGTGGTCCAGACTGGTGCGGTGGCGGCGGCTCTGTGCTGGGGCAGTTGGGCTGTGCTGGGGCAGGTGGGTTGTGCTCGGGCAGGTGGGCTGTGCTCCGATGCAGGAGCAGCGGCTCCGCCGTCATTTCTTCAAAGCCCGGAGGCCCCCCACAAACCCGTTGCTGGCTGCCGCCATGTTGCGGTGGTTCCAGGAACATGGACGCCGGGAAGATGGCCGCCGGTCTGGGGACGGAGTATGCCCAGGTTCAGATCTCGTCCCGAGATCTGGGGAGACGAGATTCAAATCTCGGCAACAAGATCTCGTCCCAAGATCTCGGGACGAGATCTGAACCTGAGCATGCGCCGTCCCCGGACCGGCGGCCATCTTCCCAGCGTCCATGTTCCCGGAGGCCACCGCAACATGGTGGCAGCCAGCAACGGATTTGCGGGGGCCTCCGGGCTTTGAGGAAATGCCGGCGGAGCCCCCCACGGAGCACAGAGAGCCGCTGCCCCTGCACCGGAGCACAGCTCGCCACCACCACACCACAGAGCCCCACGTCACCCGCACCAGCCTCCAGCCATGATCGGAAGTTAGTATATTGCGACCATAAGACGCACCCCCCACTTTCCCCAAAATTTTTGTGGGAAAAAAGTGCGTCTTATGGTCCGAAAAGTATTAAGTTACGTACCGGTAACGGTATTTTTCGGAAGCCCATGACAGCACCACGAGAGAGGGGATCCGCCCTTCAGGAACAGGAAACCTACAGATACAAAAGGGCGGCAGCTCTCCCACGCATCAGTTGGATTACAGAGCTTGAGAGGCTACCATGGTTAGTACACAGCATATATACAATATTATATATATATATATATATATATATATATATATATATATATATATATATATATATATATACATATATATACACACACACACAACCTATCTATCCTATTTACAATCTTTTATACCATCTCCCACATAAGGTAAATTCGTAAAACAAGCTTCTAATGGAGTGCACCCCTATACGTGAACAAGGGAGCGAACTAATGGTGCTGTCATGGGCTTCCGAAAAATACTGTTACCGGTACGTAACTTAAGTTACGTACCGGTAACTGAATAAAGTATTAATACTTTATTCGGACTCCCATGACAGCACCACAAGAGAATTACAGAGATGTAAACTAACTTAGGGAGGGACTACAGCCTGCAGAACCCTTAGCCTAAAGGTGAGATCCGAGGAGGCACGCATATCTAACCGATAGTGGTTAAAAAAGGTGGAAGGAGATGATCAGGTGGCCGCCTTACATATCTGGTCAATTGACACTCCAGATGTCTCTGCCCAAGATGATGCCATGGCACGGGTGGAACACGCCCTCAAATTCTGTGGAGCCGGACAGCCACCTGCTGTGTAGGCAAGAGAGATAGCCTCCCTAATCCACCTTGCTAATATGCGTTTTGATACTCTACATCCTTTCCTGTGACCTTGGAAGGATAGAAATAATGCATTCTCCTTCTTCAAAGGATCCGTGGCTGACAAATATTTAAGTAGGCATCTCAATATCTAACGCCTGAAGTTTTTGTTCCTTAGGATTGGTCGGATTAGGGAGGAAAGAAGGCAGAACTATCTCCTGTGTCCTGTGAAAGTGTGATGCTACTTTGGGAAGGTATGCCGGGTCCGGCCTTAGGATTACTCTATCCTGTAAAAATTCTGTGTAAGGGGGCAATCTGGAAAGTGCCTGCATGTCACTTATTCTACGTGCGGATGTTATCACTACCAGAAAGGCTGCCTTAAGTGATATAACCTTTAGTGAGGCCGAATCTAGAGGTTCAAATGGTCTGTCTGTCATTCCTGTAAGGACTAAATTTAAGTCCCAAGGTACACATCTGTCCTTGTGTATGGGTCTCGATCTAGCTGCTGCTTTGATGAACCTCACCACCCAATAGTTGCTGGCAATATCACATGCAAATAGGGCCCCTAAGGCTGAAACCTGTACTCTTAATGTACTTGTGGAGAGACCCAATTCGAGACCCCTCTGGAGGAATTCCAGAATCTGTTTTGTGGGAATTCCGTCCCTGATATCAAACGGAAAGGTGGACAGGAATCGCCTCCAGGTTCTAGCGTAGATATTTGTGGTATTTTGTTTTCTGCTTTTCAGGAGGGTATCAATTAGATTTTTGGAGAACCCTCTATCCTTTAATAGTGTCCTCTCAAACACCACGCCGTCAAATGAAGTTCCGCTACCCGTGGGTGGCTGACTGGCCCCTGGTAGAGGAGATCCGGACGGTTCGGCAGTACTCATGGATCGCATACCGACATGGTCCTTAACCATGCGAACCAGGTCCTTCTGGGCCAGAAAGGGGCAATTAATATGACCCTTGCCCGATCTTCCTTACTACCAGAGGTAGGAGGTTTAATGGCGGAAAGGCATATGCCAGAGAGAAGTCCCATCTTATCAGGAAGGTGTCCACTGCCAGTGGATCTTCCCTAGGATTCAGAGAGCAGAATGTTTTTTCCTTCCCGTTTTCTTTGGTGGCAAAGAGGTCTACCTCCAGCTGACCCCACTTGCGGACAATCTGGTTGTAAATGTCCATGTTTAAAGCCCATTCTCCTTGCCTTAGGGCCCTGCGGCTTAGAAAATCTGCCTTCATGTTGTCTTTTCCCCTGATGTGGAGCGCAGTTAAAGATCGAAAATTTTTCTCGGCTATCTGAAGGAGACGTTCCGTTATCCGCATCAAGGCCTCGGAGCGAGTTCCACCTTGGTGGTTGACATAGGCTACTGCTACCTGGTTGTCCGAGAGTATCCTCACATGATGACCCTGTAGGTACATAATGAGTTCTTTAACTGCTAACTCAATCGCCAACAGCTCCCTCTGGTTAGATGAGGTCTCAGCATCGGAGTCCCAATATCCCTGTACCACCATGTCCCCCATATGGGCCCCCCCAACCCAAAGGGCTAGCGTCTGTGGTTATTATGCGGGTTACCTGCGTCCCCCAGGGCACCCCTGAGGATAAGTTTCTGTTGTCGAGCCACCACCTAAGAGATGTAAGAGTCAAAGGGCTTAGCGATACCTGACCCTGTAGGGAGCCCTCAAAGGCCCTATTAACTAGGACGTCTTTCTGAAGGGCTCTAGTGTGGAATTGTGCCCACCTGACTGCTGGGATACATGAGGTTAGAGAGCCTAACAGAGACATGGCCTGCCTGAGGGTCATGGAGGGTTTATTACTTGCCCGAAGAACCTGCTGTTGTAATTTATCTAATGGCAACAGACACTGCTGAGTTTCTGAATTTAACAGTAAGCCTAGAAACTTCTCGACCCTTAAGGGCTGAAATCGGGATTTCTCGTAATTATCCATCCGAGGCTCTCTGATCTGGACTTCGCCTTCTCTATCTGGGATAGACAATGGTCCACCGAATTCCAAAGAATCAAAAAATCGCCTAAATATGGGACAATTAAGATATCAACCTCCTGCAAATGAGCCATAACTTCGGCCACTATCTTCGTAAATACCCGGGGCGCTGCTGAGAGACCAAAGAGAAGGGCTCTATACTGATAATGACGGATTATACCGTCTATCGGAACTGCCACTCTTAGGAACTGCTGTAAATCTGCGTGGCTAGGCATATGATAGTATGTGTCTTTCAAGTCCATGACTGCCATAAAACACCCTTCAAACAACATTTTTATTGTTGAATTGATGGATTCCATTTTAAGGGTGCGATTAACCAAAAACTCATTAAGGAAACGTAAATTAATAATCTTTCTAAATGTCTTATCCGGTTTTTGGATTAGGAATAAGGAAGAATAGAAACTTCTACCTCTCTCAGATTCTGGAACTTCTACCAGGACGTCTTTCAGGCACAGGCTCAAGACCTCCGCTTCTAAAGCCGCTTGTTCGAGGGGCAAAGATCTTAAAGGAGTTGGTTTAAAGGTATCCCGTGGAACATGACTGAACTCCAACCTGAGCCCGGTGGATATTACATTCAGCACCCAGTCACTATTAGTGATCTGTAACCATGCCGGGAGGAAGGATGACAGTCTACCTCCCACGGGAATTGCTAGTCATTGATTCGTTTTTTTCCGTTCTCTCGACGAGCGCCTAAACATGAAGCCCGTACCTCCTCTTCTTCTATCCTCCCATCTGGGACGGTCTCTATTAGGCGAAGGATTGAGCCTTCTCCACTGACTGAATCTCCTTCTATTAAATTGACGTCAGTAGGATGCGGACCAAAGATTTGGGAATTTTTTCTTATCGTCCCCGGCTTTCTCAAGCAGTTCATCCAGGACTGCTCCAAACAAATATTCCCTCTCACACGGGATAGTACAGAGTTTCGCTCTGGATTGAATGTCTCCCTACCAGCATTTTAGCCACAGGGCTCTACGAGCCGCATTAGAGAGTCCTGCTGCTCTAGCAGCCATTCTTACTGCATCAGCAGAGGCATCCGCTAGGAAGGCTGCGGCCTCCTGGTTTATTGGTATGGCCCCAAGAATTGTCTGACTAGACGTTCCCTGCTTTAACTGTGACTCTAACTGGTCCAACCAGACCATCATGGACCTGGCGTGCATGTTGATGCTGCTGCTGGTCTTCAAGAACCGGCTGCCATCTCCCAGGTACTTTTAAGGAAGGTATCTGCCTTCCTAAGGGATCTTTAAGGGACCCCATGTCCTCAAAGGGTAGTGAGGATCTTTTTGACGCCTTCGCGATTGCCGCATCTAATTTGGGGGCCTTGTCCCAATTATTCACTGTCGGATCATCGAAGGGGTATCTACGCTTGAGGGCTGGTGGTAGCGACCCTCTTTTATCTGGTTTCTTCCACTCTCTGCGGATCAGATCTTGAATTTTTTTGTTCAATGGGAAGACTCACTTCTTCTGCTCCAGCCCCGCGAACATGACATCCTGCATGGATAACTGAGGTTTAGGCTCCTCCACTTCCATTGTCCCTCTGACTGCTTTTACCAGCTTGTCTACTTGGTCAAGCGGCAGGCAAAACCGACCAGAGTCCTCTTCTGATGAGGACGAGGGAGATGAAACATGGGAGCCCTTACTTCTCCATTCTACAGAGGAATCAGACTCCATAGGGTCTCCACCCCTTAAGCTTTCTGGTTGGGACATGGATTTCAGGGTTTCCTTCAGCTCTGCCCTGACTATGTCCCTTAAGCTTGCAGCTACAACGGGCGACTCTTCTGCCACTGTCTGCTGTATACAGGGGAGACACAACCTTTTGGGGCATGAGTCTGGTAACGGGCACGCACAAAGTGCGCATTCTCTGTGTTTGGTTTTACTCGTGGCCTTCTTCCCCTAAAATAAAATATAGAGCGAGGCCCAGTCACTGAGTGAACATTCACGTAGATCACTTACCAGTGCCACCATTAAGTACCGGAGAATGAGGGGGATTTTTCTCAGCCGATGCTCCTGTCCGTCTAGAGGAGCCTTTATGACTGGATTGGTCACTTCGTCCCGCACGCTCCTTACTATCACGGGACTCCTTCATTTGTTTGACCTGCCGAAGGTCATCCGGGGCGACAGTGATGACTGTCGTTGCTGCTGCTGCTGCTCCTGATCGCTCTCCATTACTGTGTGCAATTATGTGGCCAAGGCAAGGCATCCATCTAGGGTCCTGCCTATATACCCCTCCTCCGGACAGATTTCCTCCTGCCGAGCCCTCCCCCCCCTAATAGGGTCCCGCTCCCCAGCTGGCGCCGCTATTGCCACGTGAACCGGCGCTTAACCGATGGGTGCCGCCATCTTGGGTCCTCGCGCCCGCGCAGTGGCGCCGCTGACCCAGAAGCGCTCCCAGGCTCCACCCCTGACGTCACCGCTACCCCGTCACCGGAATATGCAGCGCTCCCCGGCCTTAGCACCCTGCAGCCGCGCCGGCCCCCCTGACCACCGCGACGACAGAGCCAGGAGCCCCCGGGGGGCATACTTACCGGCGGCGGCATCTTCTATGGAGACAGACATCCTCCGGACGCCTGCTCCCTGCTGCACACGCCACCGCCGTGCCACCCATCCTGGGCCACCGTGGCGTCCTCCAGGAGCTCTGCACCAGGCAGAGGTAGGAGACCCCCTCGCTACCTGCACCGGCCGGCCTGGGATCCAGCATCTCGTCTGTAGGATCCCGTCCCCTCAGGAACAGGAAACCAACTGATGCGTGGGAGAGGTGCCGCCCTTTTGTATCTGTAGGTTTCCTGTTCCTGCAGGGTGGATCCCCTCTCTCGAGGTGCTGTCATGGGAGTCCGAATAAAATACGGTATATTTAAGCCAGACTTTCCTCCAAAGAAGCAACAAGTGGACTGTAAAATGAGCCACATTCATTATCCCCAGTGGAAGTCTGTCTGTCTGTGGTCCAAATTAGGCCTGATAAAGAGAATGGTTTAGAGAGAAATGATTCTAGAATAGCTCACCTCAGACTATTGGGATATGAACACATACTTATTAATTGAGCAATCTATGCCGACTTGTAATAAAGTGTAAAATTAGGGAGGGATAACCCCCCTTCTTTTCTATGACGGAACATAAGTTTTTGCGCAATTCTGGGTTGTTTTCCTAGCCAAAGAAACTTAGACATCAGAGTGTAAATGAGTAAATGTTCTGGCTGCTACCATAATTAGGAGGGACCTAAATAGATATAAGAAGCGAGGCAGTGACACAATTTTTAATGCATGTATTCTGCCGAGCCATGATAACTTTGAGGAAGCCCATCTATCCAGGTCCCTCTGGAAGTTTTGGATCAGTGGAGTGTAATTCCACCTAAACAGAGTTGACCTGTTGGCTGTTAACCAGATATGTTAGATAATGTTCGTGTATAAACCCAAAATGGGATGCTATATTAGTTTGCTGTCTTAGGAAAATTTACAAATAATGCTTTGGATTTATCAATGTTAATCTTTAACCCTGAGATCTTCTCAAATTCGCGAAGGAGAGAAAACAAGTGAAGGAGTGTAGTGTAGGGACTTAATGTTAGCAGGAGATCATCCGCAAAGAGGCTGACTTTATATTGGTCTCCCATATTCTCAGGGCCCAGGATATTCTGATCTCTTCTTATTGCTTCCGCAATGGGTTCCATTGCAAGTGCAAAAAGAGCCGGAGATAGAGGACAGCCCTGCCTGGTACCCCTCTGAATATTAAATGGAGTGGGATGTGTTGACGAGAGTTTTAAATAAGCAATAGGGCTGTCATATAACATTTGGCGGCACTTTATAAGTTTAGGGGAGAATCCGAGTTCCGATAGAACAGATATGTCCAGGACACCGAATCGAAAGCCTTCTCAACATTTAATGCAAGCAGTAGAAGTTGCTTTTGTTGTAGGTTAGTTGTATGAATAATATTTAACGCTCTCCTAATATTATCTGGGGCCTGTCATGTTGGTATAAAACCAACCTGATCCCGATGGATGAGGTGAGGGAGGATTTTATTAATCCTGTTAGTCACAGTGGATGTAAAGATTTTTAAGTATATGTTTAAGAGGGATATAGGTCTAATTTTTTGTGAGATGATCTTTCTTAGGTTTAGGGATTACGGTTACATGCGCCACGTAGATCTCAGGGGCAACTGTGAGCCATTTAGTAGTGAATTACAGAGGTTTTTTTATATGTGATATCAGCACATCGCTAAATTCCCAGGGCCTTTAATTTTTTTAGTTTTTTGATTGTTGAAACTATTTCCTCCTCAGAGATGTTTAAATGGAGTTGTTGTGTCGGTGGGCCGGGGGACTTCAGGGGGGCCTGCAGGGACAGTGGAGGTACCAGGAGGGGGGGGGTGATTGAGGCACTCAGTTTCTTTCTCCTCTGATGTGCGATCACATCAGAGGAGAAATTAAATGGAAAATTAGACTTTTTTTGCATTCGCTGGGAAATGTCAGAGAAGCAGATCAGTACGCCTGCGCAGGAGCGCGGCATGAAGCAAACAGGATGACAACATCGTATTAAGATGGGAGGCGCCAGACCCGGGACCAGCGACACCCATTGGACCAGACCGCCATGGGCAAGTATAATAAAACTTGTTTTTCTTCGCTTTCATGTCAGAACGGGGGCTTACCTACAGCATTATAGAATGCTGTAGATAAGCCCTGAAAGGGAGTGGCCGCATCTTACAGCGGCAAAACGAGGCGACAGGTTCCCTTTAAGTACCCTTAACTGCTGCCGTTAAAAGGTGTATCGGCGGTCGTTAGGCGGTTAAATGTAACTCATCATTCTCTCCTGCTTGCGCCGATCGCCGGCAGAGCAGGGGAGAATGACGAGAGCCGTGTTCAGCACCTGGCGCCAGGGAACAGCGCTTACTGCAACACTTCTTCCCTGGCGCCCATCCTTGTAGTACTGATGCGGCACACATGCCTCACGTGTACCGCATGTATTACACACACGGACACATATCTCCGGTACCGGAAATATCAGGACATTTGAAAGAGGAGTTATAGCGGGTTTTTTTCTGTTTGGCAGCTGTCACACGCTAAAAGTCGCTTTTTATTGCAAAAAATAGTTTTTGCATCACCACATTTTGGGAGCTATAATTTTTCCATATTTTGGCCCACAGAGTCATGTGAGCTCTTGCGGTATCATGTTTATTTATACCCGTCTTTTTGATCGCGTATTATTCCACTTTTTGTTCGGTATGATGATAAAGCATTGTTTGTTTGCCCTTTTTTATGGAGTTCAGTTCACTAAAGGGGTTAACTAGTGGGACAGTTTTATAGGTCGGGTCGTTACGGGCACAGCGATACCAAATGTGTACTTGAATTGTTTAGATTTTTTTCCATTCAAATATTTATTGATAATAAATATTGTTTTTATTATTTTTTTTATAATATTTTTATAATTATTTAATTTTTTTTTTTTTATTTCTATTTCATTCTATGTTTTACACTTTGTCCCACTATGGGACACTCCTTTTGTGCAGGCTGATCGATTCTATAGCATGCAGAGCTGCATGCTATAGAAGCTGTCAGCGCTGCATGTATTTTACGCTGACCTGAGAGACTTCCTGATCATCAATGCGCATGACAGGAAGTCTCTCAGCTCTGGAGACCCGGATGTCGTCATGACAACATCTGGCCTCCATGGCAGAGATAGGGACCCCGCGTCACGCCGCGGGGTCTCCGATCCAAAGGCAGAGGGGCTATCAGCCCCTGTGCAGGCTCCGGAATGCTGCGATCGTGTTCGATCACAGCATTTCGGGGGTTATAGTGCCGAGTGTCAGCTGTGAGAATCAGCTGACACACGGCTGCGATCGGCCGCACACCACCCGTGTGCATGGCCGATTGCTATGACGTACTATCCCGTCCATGGGAAGTAAAGCCCAGGTCACATGGACGGGATAGTACGTCAGATGGCAGAAAGGGGTTAAAAATGTAAGAAAGTTGGATGAGATCCTCCTCCACGTATTGGGAATCCCCTTGGAGAGGAAGTTGGCAAAAGCTCTCCAAGCCAGTAAACCATGAGGCTACACTTTGGAGACCTTGCCAAGGTTCAGCATGTCATCACTTTCACATTATCACCATTTGAACAGAGCTTTTACCAACTTCCTCTCCAAGGCATTCCCAATACGTGGAGGAGGATCTCATCCAACTTTCTTACCGTAGCACCACCCTTCGCAATAGCATATTTGATCTACAATTGGGGAACCCATGAACATCAGAGACTGAAGAGGAAGGATCCATCCCTGTATGAGAATGACCAGTAGAATACGAACGTGCATAAAGCCAAAAGGACATTTAGAAATTACAGTAAAAGAGCAGGTTTTATTTTTTTTTATTTTGTTTCTCACCATAAAATTTGCTTACATTAATACAAAAGAGCATGATATGGTTGATTAGTAAAACAAGAGACATTGATTTGCTGGTAAGACCAGGATCACACATGCGAGTAATACGGTCGAGTCTCGCATGTCAATACCCGGCACTGCCACCGACAATCGGGAGCGGAGCGTGCGGCTGCATGTATTGCTATGCAGCCGCACGCTCCGATCCGAGTGCCAGCGGCAGTGCCGGGTATAAATATGTGAGACTCGGCCGTATTCCTCGCATGTGTGGTACCGCCCTAAATGTGGATGGTTGGAGTCCTTTTTTTTAGCTTAGAAGTCTATATCTCAATGTGTTTGTTAACACAGTAAATCATTGGTGCAGTTTTTGATACCTTTTTTCCAAACTCAAAATCTATACCCACCTTTGCCTAATTGGGAGAAACCCCAAAAAATTGCACCTTATTATTACTGGGTGAACATAGACCAATAAAGATTGGCCTTTTGCAAGCGGTTATGTAGGTAACAGAGCCAAAAATCTCAACAATGGCAACTCCAATATCACAAATTTAGTATACCAGACATCCCTTAGTCTTGGTATCCTAACCAAAAAAAATGCCTATAGGACATCCTTTGGACATATGCTTGGCCATTAGGGTTCGCTCACACTTGTGTACAAATAATTGGTCCCATTCTCATCCAGGAGAGCGGGACGATTTTTTACTCTCTTGTCATCCGTGTGCTCTCCATATACAATCTGTTTTTTACCCAGCAGCTATTAAACTTTTACAGGACCATTTACAGTTTCTTGTGCTACAGAACTGTAATGTATTCGTAAAAATCGGATGCTATACAGACGGTCCGTATGGCATGGGATTTTTTTCTTGTACGGTCGGAATTTGCAATGAATCCATAGCATGCAGCAATTTTATTCTCTTGCTGAATATATATATGAGAAAAAAAATTCACATATCTGCACTGCCTCATTGAATAACACTGGTCTGAGCGCAATCGTATTTTTTTATTGCATTGTCCGATTTATACGCCAGTGTGAGCTCACCCTAGAGATGAGCATGTCAGTTTTAACACCAGTACTGCATCGATAGGCTTCGTTCCTACCATGAGATTTTGGTGAATTTTTGATGCTGTAGAATTTTTGCACCTATTTACATGCGTTTGTGTGTTTAACATGCTGTCTTATTGTGTTTTTGATGCTACTTTTTTAAATCTCTTTTTGGAGTGTCATGCTTTAAAATAAAGCCGCTTTGTTTTTTTACACTTCCTGGTATTTGGCTTTGATAAAACTTTATTGCTATACTTGGGTGCAGATTACATGTGTTTTTGATGCATTTCCTCCGCGAAAATGCACTAAAAGCGCACGTGCAGTTTTTTTTACCTGTGGATTTTCCGCATCTGATGCAAATCTACAGGGAAATTCCGCAGAGAAGAAAAAAAAAAAAACTCAGCATACCCCCAAGAGAAATTGACATGTTGAAGATATAAAACACACACCGCAGCTTACGCCGTGTAAAATAAAAACAATGGGCAGGAGATTTCCATAAATCCCATATAAAATTTATTTTTGCTGAATCAAAAACTCACCAAAAGCTCATCTTGGTAATGTAGCCTTAAGGGAGTAAAAATATACCAATATCACACTTAAAAACAAAATGTAAAATGGTTTTTATGCACCAAGAACATTTGCCAAAATTAAAATTTGATAAAATATGACAACTTAAAATCGGACCAGGATTAGAAAGTAGAAAATAAAAAAAATTCTTGATGCATTTTCCATCAACCCAACATATCAGTACAAAAAAAAAAAAAAAGATAAAATTAATCGTTTTTGACTGACTACAAATTGTATTTGAAGACCCAAAAGCATACTGTAGATATTAAAAAAAAAAAATGTTAAAGGGAAAAATGGGAGAAAAACTTTAGGTTGTAATCAAGCATCTTCAACAGTCAGATATGAAAAAAAAAAAAAAGCTCGAAATGAAGGATGGGCTACCTAGGTCACATTCAGAAAAAACTGTTACCCAAAGTCTGTAGCCTCCATGGTCAAAAAATGACTCAGGCCATTGGATAAAGATGAGGCTTGTGTTCAGGACAACCTCTTTGCTATATTTTCAGAGTGTCTCTTGGTTTTTTTTTCCAGGAAAGTCTGTAGTGAAGTCCTAGCCTCAAATGTAAAATGCATAGATGTCAAGTGAATAGAACTCCAAGCAACCAAATGCAGGCTCAACCAAAATAAAAAAAATATTTACAGTACTGTACAAAAGTTAATAGCAGCTGTGGGAAATATGCTGCAAAATACAATTGCCTTAAAAATTAGAAGTGTTAACAATTTATTTCTATCAGTTAGCAAAAAAAAGCAAATGACCAAGAGACACCTAAAGCAAATCAATAATAGGTGTGACCACCCTTTACCTTCAAAATAGCATCAATTCTTCTAGGTACACTTGTACAAAACTAGGGATTTTGTAGGATTAGAGTCAGGTGTGCCAGTAATAAATTACACCGGGTGATAATGATCATCATATTTATAAGTTGGTCGAAACACAGGCATTAGGTGTAGGAGGCTTAAAATTGAATAAGGAAAAGCCAAACTCTCCTACAAAGGTGAGGTTGTAGAAGACTTTCATTTCACAGATAAAACACAATGTCAAGATTGAGCAGAGCAACAAGACAAAAGGTAGTTATACTGCATCAACAAGGCATCTCTCTGGTGAAGATTTCAACATGGACTCAGGTTTCAAAATATGCTGCTCAAGCGCTTTTGAAGAAATAAGAAATGAGCAACGTTAAGGATCATAAAGTCAGTGATTAGCCATGGAAACCTAATGCAGCAGATGAGACACAGCTACACCAATCTAGTGTTTGGAGCAGTGGTGTTCATGGAATAATTTTAGCCAAAAAGCTACAACTACGGCATAGAAACAAGGCGAAGTAACTCAACTATGCACAAAAACATGTTTAGACATATGGACTGATGAGACAAAATACAGGCAGATACTTATCCATCATGAAATACCATCAGGGAGGCATCGGATAGGATAAAAAGTTATTCTGCAGCAAGACAAAGACCTTAAGCATATAGCCAATGTCATTAAATAACTATATTCACCATGAAGAACAACAAGGAGTCCAAGAAGTGATTACATGGCCTCCCTCAGAGCTCTGATATTAACATCAAGTCTATATGGGATTATATGAAGAGACAGAAGGATTTGCACAAGGCTACATTCACAGATTTGTGGTTAGTTCTCCAAGATGTCTAGCATAACTTCCCTGGCAAGTTCCTTCAAAAACTGTGTGCACATGTACCTAGAAGAATTGATGCGGCTTTGAAGATAAAGGCCCTGGATTCATCATTTGTATCTTTCTTTCTTTCTTTCTTTCACTGCAGGGGGAGAATGGAATAAGTTTGCAACAAATTTTGTGAAAAGATATGGAAACCCTAAACTCCGCCAACAGAGGCAAACAAAAACAACTGAAGCAATCACATATGAAACAGACTTCAAAAAGGGGAAAATGGCAAGATAAATGTGGCGCAAACATAATAAAAAATGGGTTCCATGGGAGTTGCAGGTGGGGCAAGACACTAAAAACTCAACAAGAGAAATAAATGCAATAATGATTTGGCCCAAAGGGTAGTCACACAAAATACGGATTTGATTTAGATTTCTCTTTTGTTTATTCACTTTGCATTTTGTTAACTGCTAAAAATAAATTATTAACACTTCTATTTTTAAAAACATTCTTACTTTACAGCATTTCTTTTCTACACCTGCCCACATGTTTTGCACAGTACTGTATATCTACCACTTGGCACCTCTTTGCCCTCTGAAGGCTTATTGTAGAACATTCTGTCATTGGGCTGAGTGGTTTCCCCACCTGAGCATTCTTGGGTGATACAGCATTTTTCTTCAACCACCCCAGTGCAAAGAATATCAGCGCTTCCTCCTCCCTGGTTGGGTCTGGGCAAGGCACAGCCAGAACAAAGGAATGAGAAGCTGCTTAATGAATACATTGTTGCAAAGTGAGCGCTGTCAGGCTGTCACATTCACATCCCTGAGAGAAGAGGAGCCTTGTGTACAGAGCTCAGTAGACAGGACAGATAAGGCAGTGTCTGTCTGCACCACAGAACCTCCCTGAGCCAAGATCTGCTGGATCGTTTTGCGGAGGTTCGGATGTAATCGTCCATGTGTCTGATAGAAGATCTCTAGGGCACAGGATTTTAGTGGTCCAGCAGTGAGGTCTTCATAAAGAGGGATGGTATACATCCTAGATGTCTAAAATAAAAAAAAAATAGCAATAGAGACTTAACAGGGCAAAATAATGTTTAATAGAACGATAACAGATCATCAAGAAATAGATGGATGTGTCATAAGACAAAGAACAGACTAAACTGTAAATAATGATCGCATTCACAAGCTACAAATCATCTAAAATTAATCTTACATCGGAAAGAATGCCAGTACCAAGATTTCCTTTTCAAGGCGAGAGGTGCCTGGATTATGGGCCAGATTATCCTATGAAAGTCAGCATGCCTCCATGTATTGATATTCATTCTGGCTAGCTAAACATTCTGCCAGTCAATTGAGAAGGAAGCTGGTCGATTTGAGACAGCCCACTGGATGGACTAGAAAGGCTATAATTAAGTCAGGCAGCGTACCCACGCTATAGATTTTGTATCCGAGGACGAAGATGCCGTGTGATTAAATTACCTACACTTTAAGATTTTTTTATTTTTATTTTTTTTAAATATGTGGTAGGCGCTGAAACTCCCAACAGATCAATGGAGATCTGGGTCCAAAGACTCCACCAGTCGCTTGTTAAACATGCAGGCTCAAATGGCAGAATCCACAAGCTCCTGCATGAGCACAAGCACTTTTGGGCTTACCTGAAAATCTAGGAGCCTGTACACAGCTCTGGGAGAGTTTTTAAGCAATTGGTGGGGCATCAAAATCTGGATTTGCATTGATCAGCATGGCATTTCAGCATCTACTACATATTTTAAAAAAAAAAAAAACAAGAAAAACACACATCATCTTAAAATGTAGGTACACCGAGACCCAGATTCATTAAAGTGCATACGCCAGAATTCAGGAATAAAAAAAATCTCAGTAAGTTGTAATATTTTTATGCAACTTGGAAGTGGCTCAAAAATATTGCACCTTTTGTGATTTATTCGCCAGTAGCAGCCAGCTATACCTGCTCAACACATGTATATACACAGGAGCGCTTAGACAGTATGGGATCACAGCTGATTCTTTCTGGGAGGCAAGACAAGTTTTAAACAGGCAAGGAATGGTTTCTCCTTACTCGCTTTTGCTTCCTCCACAGTCCATGTTCCTGCATGGTCAGACACAACCATTACACATACCAGGGGCACATTCATAGAATAGCCTAGCCAGGTGCATTTTTTTTTATTTTTAAGAAAATACATTCTGCAAAAAAACAAATATACATGTTCTATGTCAGTCTGTGTTTCTAACATCAATTTCCATACAATTGGCCATTTAATGTGCATGATGGTATTCCCGATTTCAGATGCTGAAGGAAAGACCTATTTGGATTGTTTGATTTTAATACGCCCAATCATTAGTTCTCACCTGAGTGCAGTTTCCGGCACTGTCCTATTTCTCTACAATATAATATCACTTAAAGACCATCAGACAACAATAATTTTCTTCAGAACTAAAGTGCTGTGCATGCTTCCAGAAGAATCATATAGTATTCTACAAGGTGGGCCATTTATATGGATACATCTAAATAAAATGGGAATTGTTGGCGATATCAACTTCCTGTTTGTGGCACATTAGTACTGTATATATGAGGGGGAAAACTTTTCAAGATGGGTGGTGACTGGCACCATTTTGAAGTCGGCTGTTTTGGATTCAACTTTATTTTCTTCAATGGGAAGAGGGTCATGTGACACATCAAGCTTATTGAGAATTTCACAAGAAAAACAATGGTGTGCTTGGTTTTAACGTAACTTTATTCTTTCATGAGTTTACAAGTTTATGACCACTTATAAAATGTGTTCAAAGTGCTGCCCACTGTGTTGGATTGTCAATGCAACCCTCTTCTCCCACTCTTAACACACTGATCGCAACACCGCAGGAGAAATGCTAGCGCAGGCTTCCAGTATCCGTTGTTTCAGATGCTGCACATCTCGTATCTTCACATTATAGACAATTGCCTTCAGATGACCCCAAAGATAAAACTCTAAGGGGGTCAGATCTGGAGACCTTGGTGGCCATTCAACTGGCCCATGATGACCAATCCACTTTCCAGGAATCTTCATGTAGGAATGCTCGGACCGGACACCCATAATTGATGGTATGGTGTGGTATATGAAGTACAAAGATAGTGGGGCTATTCTTCATCAATGGAAACCTCAATGCCATTGGATATCTGAAATTGCTACATGATGATTTGCTACCCTCTTTATGCACTGAAGATGGCACGTTCCCTGAGTTTTTCCAGCAAGATGGTGCACCATCACATTATGGGTGTCAGGTCCGAGCATTCCTACAAGGAATCTGACCCCCTTAAGCTAGCATTTCTTCTCCGGTGATGCCATCAGTGTGTCAAGAGTGGGAGAAGAGGGTTGCATTGACAATCCAACACAATGGGCAGCACTTTGAACACATTTTATAAGTGGTCATAAACTTGTAAATAACTCATGAAAGAATTAAGTTATGTTAAAACCAAACACACCATTGTTTTTCTTGTGAAATTCTCAATAAGTTTGATGTGTCATATGACCCTCTTCCCATTGGAAAAAATAAAGTTGGATCCAAAATGGACTTCAAAATGTCCGCCATGGTCACCACCCATCTTGAAAAGTTCCCCCCCTCCCATATACTAATGTGCCACAAACAGGAAGTTGATATCACCAACCATTCCGATTTTATTTAGGTGTATCCATATAAATGGCCCACCCGGTATATTGCATTTCATGTGTTCCACTGAGTCTTCCCCACCGTCAGCCAGGTTCATCATGGAACCCAACAGTAGGCGGATTCTCAAGAAAGATTTCACAAAAAAAAATATAACACATCAATACAAAAAATAAACATGTACAGTAGATAGATACATGCTCACACAGCACAAAATACATTGCCCAGGAACTAAAACATAACTCACTATATTGTAAACCAACCTCTTGTATGATAACCTTATGGCCACATAGCAGTAATATTGACTGCACTGATATTCATGAAGGCTACCCTACAAGATGACAGTGCACTGTATAGGAGGTAGCATTTTAGTTTATATTTATTAAAAGTGAAAATTAATAAAGCTATGCTGTTTTAAGATATATTATAGCCCCTTATCTGTTATGATCCAACAGTGTTAGTAGTTGGAAACTTACTAGCCATTTATTGAGGTGTACTAGCTGCCATAGTGCTGGAATTCTGTTATACTGATGTTGAGTTTTACATATTAAGTGTCCAGCTAAAGAATGAGAAAGCTCATAAATTCAGTGTATTTATATGCTGGACTCTTTCTCCAGCCTGATTGACAAGCTGCAGCTCATACCATTCCAACCGCACATTCGGTGTCTTCCACTCTACTTCCTCATCCCACCCTCTCTCTGTTGGAGTCCCCCAAGGCTCTCTTCTAGGACCCCTACTCTTCTAAATCTATACACTTGGCCTGGGACAACTCAAAGTCTTCTGGATTCCAGTAGCACCTTTATACTGATGACACTCAGATCTCTTTCTCGGGCCCAGATGTCACCTCTCTGCTCTCCAGAATCCTGGAGTGTCTATCAGCCATATCCTCCTTCTCTTCTCGCTTCCTCAAACTCAATGTGGACAAACTCATCATCTTTCCTCCATATCACAGATCTTCCTTACCTGACCTATCACAATTAACAACATCACACTTTCCCCTGTACCGGAAGTCCGCTGCCTCGGAGTAACCTTTGACTCTGCCCTGTCCTTCAAACCGCACATCCAAGCTCTTTCCACCTCCTGTCGTCTCCAGCTCAAAAATATTTTTAGAATCCGTCCTTTTCTCAACCCTCAATCTGCTAAAATGCTTGTGCATGCCCTCATTATCTCCCGCCTTGAGTACTGCAACATCCTTTTCTGTGGCCTCCCTGCTAACACCCTCGCACCTCTCCAATCCATCCTTAACTCTGCTGCCTGACTAATTCATCTCTCTCCTTGCTACTCCCCTGCTTCTCCCCTCTGCAAATCTCTTCACTGGTTCCCATTCCCACATCGTATCCAGTTCAAATTACTAATACTGACCTACAAGGCCATCCATAACCTGTCTCCTCCATATGTCTCTGAACTCATCTCCTGATATTTTCCCTCACGTAATCTCTGGTCCTCCCAAGATCTCCTTCTCTCCTCCACACTTATTCGCTCCTCAACCAACCTCGTCCAAGATTTTTCCCGATTATTTCCCATCCTCTGGAATTTTTTGCCCCAACATGTCTGACAATCAACCACATTTGGACCCTTCAAACGCAACCTGAAAACCCAACTCTTCAGGAAGGCTTACAGCCTGCAATAACCCCGCTGCCTCCTCACCACTACCGGAGCTACCACCTCAACCAATGCCGGAGCTGCTGCACCCCCCCAACCTACTGTCTCCTTTCCCACCATCCTGTAGAATGTAATCCTGCAAGGGCAGGGTCTTCTCCCCTCTGTATCAGTCTGTCATTGTTAGTTTGTTTACTGTAAGTGATATCTTTAATTTGTATGTAACCCCTTCTCATGTACAGCACCATGGAAATCAATGGTACTAAATAAATAATAATAACAACAACAATACCAAGCAATAAGGTTACAGCAGCAGGGTCAATCTGGTCAGGAGGACAGACAATGCATTTAGATTAAGAATAGACTGGTTGAGATCTCCAGAATCTACGTGATCTCAAAATTCAATATACCATAATCTTTCAAAAATAATTACACAGCCATTCTGACATGGATTTTCAGAGTAACTACAACAGTCTTGTCAGGGCTAATACGATATCTGGTTAATAACGTATACAGCTTGTATTGTAAAAAAAAAAAACTGGTGATGGAACCATGAACAATGCAAGAAAAAAAAAAAAGAAAAAAGTTAAAATCTAGCTGTGGAGATTTAGGCATCTAAAGACCTTTGCACTAAAAGTGTTAATTGTAGCAAGACAAAAACAATGTGGAATCAGTTTTTCACTTTATTAAAGAAGATGATGTTACTAACTTGGCATAGAAGGAAGTGGCGCACTCTAGGCAAGTCTGGTTGGAAGTTGTTCCGCACCACAATTTGCAGCCAGCGGATGCGTATTTCTGTGTTCATAGTAGCTATATCAGCAGAATAGCAAAGTGACAGCTGAAGCATAACTTCTAGAGAAAGAATTCAACAAAACACATTAAGCAAGAAACCAAAAAGTGTCACAAAAAACCCTCAACATTACAAAGGTGGCAGAGAAAGGTGTTTGGTGAAGGTTGTAAACAACAAACGCCTTTAGGCTGGTCTCAGTTATACAACACTTGACACTAACGCAGATTTACTGAATTAAGATAAATTTGACTTTAATTCCTATAGTAACCAATAAAACCTCAACTCTCCATTTTCAAACAGGTCTGCGGAAAGAAAGCTGCAGTGTAATTAGTATCTAGAATGTCAAATCAGAATTAAACCCTTTCTGTTCCATTACATACATTTGACAAGGAGTGGGTGAGGCTGAATAGAGAAGGCTCAGTCACTGGTGCATGTCTTTCACTGCTGAAGGCCCATTTGACGCATTGGTGGTTCTCCTGTAAAGCTTAGCAGCAGAATCTGGGCTTCACAAGAAACCATGACTTCTGCTATATATTGTACTAGCTGAAGAGGCCGGCGCTGCCCGGGCATAGTAACTGTAGTTAGTTATAGCAAATTATCCTCCATCCCATAGTCCCGTGCCCATATACCCATCATACATATCCACGATCGCATAGGCCCGTGCCCATATACCCATCATACCTATCCTCCATCCCATAGTCGAATGCCCATATACCCATCACACATCCTCCATCCCATAGTCCCATGCCCATATACCCATCATACATATCCTCCATCCCATAGTCCCGTGCCCATATACCCATCACACATCCTTCATCTCATAGTCCCATGCCCATATACCCATCATACATATCCTCCATCCCATAGTCCCGTGCCCATATACCCATCATACATATCTGCCATCCCATAGTCCCGTGCCCATATACCGTCATACATATACGCCATCCCATAGTCCAGTGCCCATATACCCGTCATACATATCCTCCATCCCATAGTCCCGTGCCCATACACCCGTCACACATCCTCCATCCCATAGTCCAGTGCCCATATACCCATCATACATATCCTCCATCCCATAGTCCAGTGCCCATATACCCATCACACATCCTCCATCCCATAGTCAACCATTATGACATCCTAGTGAGAGGCGGGGTTTGCAACCTATGACATCAACGTCGCCATGGCAACCATTATGACATCATAATGAGGGGCGGGGCTTGATACACACACTTTTTCCCCCATTATGTAGATAGGGGCAAACTTGTTTCGTGAATTGGAACGCGCAGGGTTAAAATTTCGCCTCACAACATAGCCTAGGACGCTCTCGGGGTCCAGACATGTGACTGTGCCAAATTTTGTGCCTGTAGCTGCGACGGTGCGGATGCCAATCCCGGACATACACACATACATACACACACTTGAGCTTTATATATTAGATCAACCCCTTCACAACATCCATTGTACATGTACGGCGCAAGTCGTAAACAGTTGTATGGAGCGTGCTCACAGGGTGAGCTCGCCCCATACTCAGCAGGTAAAGGTTGTCGTGTTACAGCCAGGATCTTCCTACAAGAATTGCAAGTGGTGCAAAGCGGCATTATCAAAGCGCCGGCAGGGGGGGCCTGTCATTCTATACACATGTGACGGGATCACGGGCTGCGGATGGGTTGCTCCGACAGTCGTGGGTCTGTTGAAGATCATCGTGTTTGTCATTACGGAGCTCCCTTGAAACCCAGCCCACAGCCGATCTTACAAGGAAACCGTGATTTTTACCATATGCAGCAATACTGTGGTATAGCGATATATAGCAAAAGTTATCAGACGATCACAGGTTATAGTCACCTAAAAGGACTGACCGTTCCAATGAAAAGTTAAAAAAAGTTCTGATCTTTTTATTTTTTTCATATTTTGATATCAAACCCCCCATTAAAAATAAAGATAATAAAAATGTTTAAAAAAAAAAAAAAAATACACATGGTATTGCCACATTCAGATGTACATCATCCCCCAATAGATACTACTGCGTCTACAGGTCATACAAAGAGTTTAAATTTCTATCTTTTTATATAATTGCCTTGAAATGTTTTCATTTCCTGTTCTGTCCAGATGTCCCCGTATCCAAGAATTCCAAGTGGAGGAAGTTCACTGACCGCCATATTGGGACACCCACGTGATGGGTGTCTCAATATGGAAACTGCTGCTGGTACCAACCTATTGTGCGGTTCCACCAGCGGAACACCGACGCACCATACACACTCACAATCACACACAGTCACACACTCAGTCACTGCCTCTTGCGCGCTACCACCAGCGTAACACCGTTGCACTGTGCCTGCGCGAATTCCACGCAGGCGCAGTGAATCATTCGGCAGATCCCAGCAGCAGATGTGTGACATATCTACAGGTAGAGGAAGCCGGTCAAATTAAAGGGGTTTTCCCACGAACAAAAGTTCATTTTAAAAATTGTGTCTGACCGTGTACGGAGCATACCACATCTCCTGGGCAGGGAAGGAAGCAAAAGACAATACTGTCATTACAGCAGGGGATCAAAGAGGATTCATTTTGTGACGTAAAATATTTCACTGACTGTTTTTAAACAATATATTACCTCACAAAATGTATCCTCTGCGATCTCCTGCTGTAATGTCAGTATTGTCTTTTGCTTCCTCCCCTGCCCAGGAGCTGTGGTATATTCTGGAGACAGCCAGGCACTGGGGTGAGAGAGCTCAGGTGGGAGACAGCTCAAACAGGACAGCACATAAGAGAAGAACACAGCACAGGAAGGAGATAGACAGCAGACAAGGGGGACAGCACATGGGGTAGACAGGTCA
>NW_027361775.1:25010000-25022500 GCF_039654945.1 Dendrobates tinctorius
TGAAAAAAAAAATCTCAGAATCAGTGGGATCTGTTGAAGCGTCTCAACGTTATAACCACATAGAGGGACTCTGGTCAGCTTTAAAAAAAAAAAAAGTGGGCCGATAATTAAAGTAAAAATTGGCTCTGTCACTAAGGGGTTAATATACAAAACTCCAAGGTTTTTTTTTGTGTTTTTTTAATACAAGATAGGAAATCACCATGATACAAAGTGCCATAGGTGTGGGATTGATGAGGCACATTTGATGCATATGATGTGGGAATGTAGACCAATAGGCCCATTTTGGAATGAGATCATTATTTGACAGAAAGGGTGTGTGAAGTGAAATTGTTAACAGATCCCCGTGTATGTACATTGGGATTATTTGAAGATGGCCTGGATCTCAACTTGCCCCTATTCATAGTTATGTCTCGTATCTTACTTCAAGCACGTAAACTTCTTGAATTTCATTGGTTAGACACACAACCTCCATCTATGGGAGAACTACAATGAAGGATAAATATAATCAGGCTGGAAAGAGGAGTCTATTATAAGCGTAACAATTCTCAAATTTGAAGAGACATGATGAGTCCTTGGTTAAATACTCCAGGGCTGCCCACAAATCTTATAATTTGAGATAGAATATTTACAATGCTATGCCTTAATTGTTAGTCCTTTTTTCCCCACTGATGAATTTCATATTCTGTTATTTTTGAACTGCTCCGAAAATGCTCCTCTATGGAATGTTAGGATTTGGGTTTAGGGAACTGAAGTTGTAATACTTTGTCTATGTTTTATACTAAGGAATTATTAGGTCACTTATGATGTTTGAAAGATGGAAAATCTGTATTTGGAGTTATTCAATAAAAGTAATTTGAAAAAGAAAAAAAGTCCGATGTATCACACCAAAATTAAGTTAGAGCTTTCGTCCTGCAAAAATTAAAGCATCATACATCTCCATCAACCAAAAAATGCTAACATTACACTTCTCAGAAATTGGCGGCACAACCTTAAAAAATGTTTTCTCCATGCAACCATGGGTGCATATGCTGCAGCCACTAGGAGGCTGACACTATGCAGAAAAAAGTTAGCTCCACTCAGTAGTAAACACACACCAACTGGAGCCAAGCTGATCAGCTTTAACTTCGTGTCAGTAAGAGGTGGACACAGGGCTGCTCTCATTCTTCGCAGAAGATTACTCTGTACCGAAGACAGTTTGCGATGACGGGTGTCCCTTTTTTCTAAGGTAGGTACTTTAGTACAGTGTCACACATTTCAGAATCACCCATAGGATAATTAATTCTGCTTCATCTGGAACCCAGAGTGATCACTTTCAAGGCAGAAAGCTATCCTGGTCAACCTCGGCAGAGGTACCTGGTCAAGGACGGAACAATGTCTGCTGAGTTTATTCAGCAGTTCACTCATCCACAGTAAGCTACGTTCTACCAACTTCCTATCCTGTGAAATGTGTTTGACAGGAAAGGGGTGGTCTCATCAAACAGTTCTTGTCTATATCCTGCATCGTTCCAAAGAGATCCAAGGTGCTCTATGACATTTTTCAGTCCACTTCCAGACTCTGCGATTGAGAACAAACACTTGCAGTCACCTGGACTCAAATCCTCCCCTTCCTTTCTCCCTCTTCTACCACGGAGGTAACCTACTACTTACAATCTCCTCTTAGAAACTTTTATATATCTGTTTTCCATTTCCATCATCTTCGCTATCGCGATTTGACCGTTTCAGTTTCACAGACTGCTCAGGAAACGCAGCGTTCAAGCTCCGGTTACTCCAATCACATCTGGATTATGATCCAAGTAGGGAAACCACCAATCTAACAGAGTCTAGTTTGTCCCTCAGCTCTCTAATGGAAGTTTATATCTGCTCGTACATTACATTTAACTAGTCCTTTTTCAGCCTTCCCACTCTTGGGAACTGCTTTGGGACATCCTGTGGTTTCTTGTGTTCCCCAATGAAGCGATAGAGAAATGAAGATTTGGGGTTTTACCATAAAAATATCTTTCTCAGTCTTCATTGAGGAACACAGCACCACCATTTTCTAAACGTCTGTTGGGTCAGTCTGTATTTCATGTTGCTTCTCCTACTGCTTTAAACCCTTCATGACTCAGCCTATTTTGACCTTAATGACCTGACCATTTTTTGCAATTCTGACCAGTGTCCCTTTATGAGGTAATAACTCAGGAACGCTTCAACGCATCCTAGCGATTCCGAGACTGTTTTTTCGTGACATATTGGGCTTCATGTTAGTGGCAAATTTAGGTCGATAATTTTTGCGTCTATTTGTGAAAAAAAACGGAAATTTGGCAAAAATTTTGAAAATTTCGCAATTTTCAAATTTTGAATTTTTATTCTATTAAACCAGAGCGTTATCGGACACAAAATAGTTAATAAATAACATTTCCCACATGTCTACTTTACATCAGCACAATTTTGGAAACAAATTTTTTTTTGTTAGGAAGTTATAAGGGTTAAAATTTGACCAGCGATTTCTCATTTTTACAACAAAATTTACAAAACCATTTTTTTTTTTTTAGGGACTCCCTCACATTTGAAGTCACTTTGAGGGGTCTATATGGCAGAAAATACCCAAAAGTGGCACCATTCTAAAAACTGAACCTCTTGAATGTAGTTTTGAGTAGCTTGAGAAGATTATTAACCCTTCTGGTGCTTCACAGGAACTAAAGCAACGTGGAGGAAAAAAATGGACATTTTAATTATTCCAACATAAATATTCTTTTAGCATCAATTTTATCATTTTCACATGGGTGACAGGATAAAATAGATCCTAAATTTTGTTGGGCAATTTCTCCTGAGTACACCGATACCTCATATGTGGTCATAAACCACTGTTTGGGCGCACGGCAGGGCTCAGAAGGGAAGGAGAGCCATTTGACTTTTTGAATGGAAAATTAGCTCCAATCGTTAGCGGACACCATGTCGCGTTTGGAGAGCCCCTGTGTGCCTAAACATTGGAACTCCCCCACAAGTGACCCCATTTTGGAAACTAGACCCCCAAGGAGCTTATCTAGATGTGTGGTGAGCACTTTGAACCCCCAAGTGCTTCACAGAAGTTTATAACGCAGAGCAGTGAAAATAAAAAATCTTTTTTTTTTTGCTCAAAAATGTTTTTTTAGCCCGCTATTTTTTATTTTCACAATGGTAACAGGATAAATTGGACCCCAATAGTTGCTGTCCAGTTTGTCCTGAGTACGCTGGTACCCCATATGTGGGGGGGGACCACTGTTTGGGCGCACGGCAGGGCACAGAAGGGAAGGAGCGTCATTTGACTTTTTGAATGGAAAATTAGCTCCAATCGTTAGCGGACACCATGTCGTGTTTGGAGAGCCCCTGTGTGCCTAAACTTTGGAGATCCCCCACAAATGACCCCATTTTGGAAACTAGACCCCCTAAGGAACATATCTAGATGCATAATGATCACTTTGAAACCCCAGGCGCTTCACAGAAGTTTATAACGCAGAACCGTGAAAAGAAAAATATTTTTTTTTCCTCAAAAAATGATTTATAGCCCACTATTTTTTATTTTCACAAGGGTAACAGGATAAATTTGGACCCCAAAAGTTGCTGTCCAGTTTGTCCTGAGTATGCTGGTACCCCATATGTGGGGGGGACCACTGTTTGGGCACACGTTGGGGCTCGGAAGAGAAGTAGTGATGTTTTGAAATTCCGACTTGATGGAATGGTCCGCGGGTGTCATGTTATGTTTGCAGAGCGTCTGATGTACCTAAACAGTGGAAACCCCCCAAAAGTGACCCCATTTTGGAAACTAGACCACCCAAGGAACTAATCTAGATGTGTGGTGAGCACTTCAAACCCCCAAGTGCTTCACAGAAGTTTATAAAGCAGAGCCGTGAAAATAAAAAAAAAATTTTTTCCACAAAAATAATTATTTAGCCCCCAATTTTTTATTTTCCCAAGCGTACCAGGAGAAATTAGACCCCGAAAGTTGTTGTGTAATTTTTCCTGAGTACGCTGATACCCCACATGTTGGGGTAAACCACTGTTTGGGCGCACATCGGGGCTCGAATTGGAGGGAGCACGGTTTAACTTTTTGAACGCAAAATTGGCTGGGATCAATGGTGGCACCATGTCGCGTTTGTAGACCCCCTAATGTGCCTAAACAGTGGAAACCCCTCAATTCTATCTCCAACCCTAACCCAAACACACCCCTAACCCTAATCCCAACCCTAATCATAACCCTAACCACAACCCTAAACCCAGCACACCCCTAACCCTAATCTCAACTCTATCCCTAACCACAAGCCTAACTGTAATCACAACCCCAACCCACTCCTAACCCTAATCCCAATCCCAATTACAACGCTAACCCTAATCTCAACCCTAATTCCGGCCCTAACCCCAAATCCGGCCCTAACCCCAAATCCGGCCCTAACCCCAAATCCGGCCCTAACCCCAAATCCGGCCCTAACCCCAAATCCGGCCCTAACCCCAATTCCGGCCCTAACCCCAATTCCGGCCCTAACCCCAATTCCGGCCCTAACCCCAATTCCGGCCCTAACCCCAATTCCGGCCCTAACCCCAATTCCGGCCCTAACCCCAATTCCAACCCTAACCCCAATTCCAACCCTAATCCCAATTCCAACCCTAACCCCAATTCCAACCCTAACCCCAATTCCAACCCTAACCCCAATTCCAACCCTAACCCCAATTCCAACCCTAGCCCCAATTCCAACCCTAGCCATAATTCCAACCCTAGCCATAATTCCAACCCTAGCCATAATTCCAACCCTAGCCATAATTCCAACCCTAGCCCTAACCCTGATGGAAAATTAAAAATAAAAATATTTTATTTTATTATACGTCCCTACCTATGGGGGTGATAAGGGGGGCGGTGATTTAATTTATTTTGATCACTGTGACAGTGATCAAAATAAATGAATGAATCTGCAGCATTGCAGACTACCAGCGGGCGCACGGCGCATGCGCCCGCCATTTTCCATGATGGAGGCGCCCATGATCCGGGATGGCGGGACACGGGGACGGCCAGAGGGAGTTCGGAGGCCTCGTGGAGGGTGAGAGGGGGTGATCGGAGGGCGGGGGGACCGGAGGAAAGGCGGGGGGGCAGATTTTGACAGCGGCTGCCGATCGGCGCCGTCAGATGGTGGCGGCGGCCGATCAGCGCTGTCAGTCAGGTGGTGGTGGGGGGTCGGTTCAGTGTCTCCAGCCATGCCAGATTTCAAATTTCATTGATAAAATATTACAATCGCTCTGATTGTCTGTTAAAAGTGAAACTGCCAATCAGAGCGATCGTAGGCACGTGGGGGCTAAGCCACGCCCCCTAGGGTTAACTCTAAGGTGTCCTCTGTGTGCGGCTCGTGTGACCTTTCAGTGACCCCGGTCACCCGACCAGCAGGGGGGCTTTAAAGTCATGACACCACAGACGTCATGGGTCATTTTGACACGACTTTTCATGACGCCTATGTGGCGTCAAAGGTCGTGAAGCGGTTAACTCTAACTGAACAGCTTTGTGCCAGTCAGTAGATGTTTACTACTGAGGAGGAGTTAACTTCTTTTTGCATAGTGTCATCCTCCTAACGGCAGCAGCACAAGCCCATGGTTACCTGTGTCCCCAAGGAAGCGATAAAGACTGTACAGTAAGAACCAAAAATCTTCATTTTTCTAAACGTCTGATTTTTTTGACCACTAAAATAATCCAAAAAAAAAAAAAACTACACGTTTGGCATCACCATAATAGTAATAAGGAATATCACACTGAGGAGGTAATTTTTACCACACAATGTCAGAACTGCAGGGTTTTTTTTTTGTTTTTTCTCACAATTTCTCACCACTTGGATTTATATTTTCCAGTTTTCAAGTACACTATATGATTAAATATATGGTGTCATTCAAAAGTACAACTGATTGTGCAAAAAAACAATCCCTCTTATGTCTATGTAAACAGAAAGATAAAGTTATGGCTCTGGGGAGAAGGGAAGGAAAAAAAATGGAAACAGAAGGGGAAATTGCCAAAAATAAGTCATGACACAGGTTCATAAATGTGAAAAAAAAAAAAAATCACAAAAAGTTACGAGTCTTGAAAAATGGTGACAGAAATAAAATATCTGTTCTGCATCTTTCTTTTAAGAATTCAGAATTTTACCACTACAAACATAAAAACGAACTCCACTCCCCACCAAAATACAATGGTGTTGGAATTGCTTTTCTTTTTGTTTGTTTTAACCATTTAACCTGAGTGAGAACTTTTTGTTCCTGATTTCCAGTACGTAATATGGTAAAGTGAATAGTATCATTCAAAATCTAGTACTCGTCCCTCAAAAACCAAGCCCTCGTGCAGATAAATGGACAGAATAATAGAAAAATGTATGTTTCTTGGAAGAAGTAGAGATTAAAACGAAGCCACAACAAGAAAATTTATCTGCGCCCCTAAGAGGGTAAAGGGAATCAGTTACAAGATTTATGCCATCCATGTAATGTTTGATTTTTTTCAATTTACATTTCACTTGAATGAGCGAGTTGTGTCAAAAGCAGATCACAGAAATGGCACAAAACTAAAGAAATTTCAAATAGCAACTTTTTGACTAAGAAACACTAAAAGAAATCAAGAACAAAAAAATTTGGTAGTCAGTAATGGTTACTTTTTTAGAACAAGCAGAGGGGAAAAATTATGGAATCACTCAATTCTGTGGGAAAAAATTATGGAATCATGAAAAACAAACAAAAAAACACTCCAACACATCACTAGTATTTTGTTCCACCACCTCTGGCTTTTATAACAGCTTGCAGTCTCTGAGGCATGGACTTAATGAGTGTCAAACAGTACTCCATCAATCTGGCTCCAACTTTCTCCAATTGCTGTTGCCAGATCAGCTTTGCAGGTTGGAGCCTTGTCATGGACCAATTTTCTTCAACTACCACCAAAGTTTTTCAATTGGATTGAGATCCGGACTATTTGCAGGCCATGATATTGACCTTATGTGTCTTTTTTCAAGGAATGTTTTCACAGTTTTTGCCCTATGGCAGGATGCATTGTCATCTTGAAAAATGATTTCATCATCCTCAAACATCCTTTCAATTGATGGGATAAGAAAAGTGTCCAAAATAGCAATATAAATTTGTGCATTTATTGAAGATGTAATGACAGCCATCTCCCCAGTGCCTTTACACCTGACTTGCAGCCCCATATCATCAATGACTGTGGAAATTTGCAAGTTCTCTTCAGGCAGTCATCTTTATAAATCTCATTGGAATGGCACCAAACCAAAAGTTCCAGCATCATCACCTTGCACAATGCAGATTCGCGATTCATCACCCAATATGACTTTCATCCAGTCATCCACAGTCCACAATTGCTTATCCTTAGCCCATCGTAACATTGTTTTTTTCTGTTTAGGTTTTATTGATGGCTTTCGTTTAGCTTTTCTGTTTGTAAATCCCATTTCCTTTAGGCGGTTTCTTACAGTTCGGTCACAGACATTGATTCCTCCCATCCGTTCCTAATTTGTTTTGTTGTGCATTTCTGTTTTGGAGACATATTGCTTTAAGTTTCCGGTCTTGACGCTTTGAGGTCTTCCTTGGTCTACCAGTATGTTTGTCTTTTAACAACCTTCCCATGTTGTTCGTATTTGGTCCAGATTTTAGACACAGCTGACTGTGAACAACCAACATCTTTTGCAACATTGCGTGATGATTTACCCTCTTTCAAGAGTTTGATAATCCTCTCCTTTGTTTCAATTGACATTTCTCGTGTTGGAACCATGATTCACCTCAGTCCACTTGGTTCAACAGCTCTCCAAGTTGTGCTGACTCCTTTTTAGATGCAGACTAATGAGCAGATCTAATTTGATGCAGGTGTTAGTTTTGGGATGAAAATTTACAGGGTGAGTCCATATTTTTTTCCCACAGAACTGAGTAACTCCAACATTTTTCCCCTCTGCTTGGTCTAAAAAAGTAACCATTACTGACTACCACATTTGTTGTTCTTGATTTCTTTTAGTGTTTCTTCAAGCCAGAAAGTTGCCATTTCAAATGACTTTTGTGCCATGTTTTTGATCTGCTTTTTTTCTACAAAATTAAACAACTGAATGAACAGCCTCCAAGGCCGGTGATTACACATTTTTTGCCAGGGGTTGTAGAACACAGGTCATAATTCATGATCAGTGCAAGATCACCAACACTAACACAGATTCATCAAACTATTTAGACCATAAATCTGGAGTACAACACTACGAAAAGTTACAAGGTTAAGCAAAAATGTAGCGGCTTTTAGTGTTTTCAATTTCAGGCACTCTTACCAAAATGGGCGAGCTGGGGCAGGACAGGGCATGACGATGCCAGCTCGTCTAATTCATGATGATTTGTGGCATATGGCACAAATCTTACTACAGTCCCTGACTCAAGTAAGATTTGTGGTGAGGCGCATGGAGGTGCCCGCCACTTCTAAGATGCTCCAGATTCATTAAGAATCCTGCGTCTCTTAATGAATCAGGCGCCTTTGATTCAAATATCCCTTCTCATCAGGACCGGTGTGAAATATGCCGATCTTAATGGATTAATCACTGACTGACAGAGGATCAGCATTAGGGCCGGCTGTCGGTCAGTGCCAAGGGTGCGGTTACAGCAGCCGCTCACTATACACAGAGTGGTGACAACCAGCATCGGCGCCAGCCCTGTAATGAAACCTCAACGCTGCCGGGAGGAATTATGTTAGGACCCTGCTGCTGGGAGGAAATTAAGTGCGGGTGCGCAGGCAGGTTCAGAAAACTAATGCCCTGCAGATTAACCCCATATCCCCATTTTCTTCACTAAACAGGTTCGCTTTAAGGTTTGCAATTTGATTGAAAACTGGCTCAAGGATTGCATCCAGAGAGTTGTGGCGAATGACTGCTATACTCTTGAGCTGTTTTCAGTTGTAAGTGGTGTAACCCAACATTCAATGCTGGGTTCGTAGTATTTCAGCTTATTTGCTAAGGATATTGAAGAAGCGATTAATAGTGTTGTTTCTATTTTTGCTGATACCAATCTATGTTGTACAACATAGTATATTGAGAATATTCATAAGTTACCTGGGGACTTGGACAAATTGAGTGTTTAGGAATTCAATTGGCAGATTAGTTTTAATGTGAATAAGTATATGCCTCTATGTACTAATAATCTGAAGACATCACAATTATTGAAATAAGAATTCAGATTAATTCACCTGGCCGCAATGGGGACTGATCTAAAAGCTTGTCCAAAAACAGCACGGTCTGAAAAGTTTGCCAGTCTGCAATATTGGCAAAATTGGTAGCAGCTTCAATGTCTAAAGGTTCAGCCATCCACAGTTCACTCAAAGCTTCCACGGAGGAAGTGAATATGGATCCCTGAGAAAGATCTGGTTGGGTCATTGGAGGCCCTGGTGCATTCAGCCAGCGCTCAAACTGCAGATCTGGTGGGGAAAACAGATCATGAGGATTTGGCACTTAGAATTTAAATTGATGCATGCTACCATAGTCTGTGACTCACCCTCACTGTATGTTGTACTCTCCCCCTTCAGATGAGGGAAGAAGCTGAGATAAGACTCCAGCAGATCTTGAGCTACAACACTGCGGAACTTAAATTTCTCAATATAATCCTGTATGAGAAGGAGATGAGGATTACTGTGCGACAATAGCCGTCATTAAAGAAATAAAGTACGTTAAATTATTATACCCTGAGGAAGGCATCAAAGTTGTCTTGGTCCCCGCACAACTGGGACAGATAGTGCACAAAGCAGAAGCCCTTCTCGTATGTGAACAAATTCATGAGGTTACTTGGGTTCACACCTGCGGAGAAACACAGAGGACTGCAAACTGATAACTCACTCATCAGATACAAAAACTGAAATTGTATAGACACTGGTCAACTTTAACAGCATCATGTACAATCGTGATATGTAGAAACATTAATATTTTCTTCTTGGGAAAAGTCAGGTAGTCCTTGTGACCATGATTCCCCATGGTGAAACATTAGCAAAAATCTGCAACAAAAAAAATTGACATGTTGCCGATTTTAAATCCACAACACATGGTGACTACTGACCAGAATTTTTCAGGAGTGCATGGCTAAAATTACATAAAAAAATTAATGAATTAATCTATGTAAAGGCATATGTGTTAACATATGCACATACAATAAGGAGATATGTATTAACTGCAGAGATTTCTGCATCAAAAATGTGTCTCTTGGTAGCAAAAACGCTGCATAGCAAATGTCCATTTTTTGCATGCTTTTTTTGCCACATTCATTACAGTGGATGCAAAACTGCAAAAACTCTGAAAGAATTGACATGCCATAGATCGGAAATTTCTTCAAATCTGCAAAGAAAAAATAAGCAGCATATTCGTGATATTTCAGAGATGTTATTGGGGCAGTAAAATGCTGTGTTTTTTGCAGAAAAAAATGTGACAAAAGTGAAAAACACCCTAATAGTCTAAATTCCCCACACACCCTAATCTACAGCAATATCTATTGAGGATAATATATCTGAAGTCTGGCGTAATTCACATTTTAAGAATACACTGCACCAGTCTTAAAAAGGGTTAATTTTCTGAGGTATACAATTCAACAAACAAAACGCAAACTGACACTTTATAACTTGCATTAAAGGGAGTCTCTGTCACCATGAATTTACACTTCAAACTAACCACAACGTCTTTCAGGTAAAGGAGCAACAAGAAGAATAGTTCTGGTTTTAAATCTATTCTCCGCTGCTCCAAAAAACAACTTTAGTGTAATCTGAACATGCACTGTCCGTTCCACACCCTTATTTCAAAAACTGTTACTCCTATGTCGATTGACAGCTATAGCCCAGAGCAAGTACTGTCACAACATAAAGCGGTTTTGTGATCACTGTCCTTGTACAGTGGAGTGCACACAAATCGCTCTCTACTCGCTCCTGACATTGCTTGTCACCTCTGTTTTCACTTCATTGCAGAAGAGTACCACAAAAACTAGTCTTTCCATGCAACTGACTTTGCTACACTGCTATATCGAAGCAATTTCATCAGCGAGGAGTGAGCGATTTCTGTGCTCTCTTGCATTGAATTCATAACAGAGCCAAAAAGCAATGTCAGAAGCGAGGAGAGAGTAATTTGTTTAACCTCTCCCACAAAAGGTCAATGATCACATAACATAAGTTTATCTTCAGATAGAGATGGCTGTGGGCAAGTCAGCACTATCAATCAACATAAAAGGCGTGGCGATAATCTAATAATCATGTTTCCAGAAAATAAGGCAGAGCCTTATATTAATTTTTGCTCCGAAAGATGGGTTGGAACTCATTTTTAGGGGTTTGTTTGTTTTTTTTTTCTTTCCTTGAACGACAATCCACATTTATTCTTAAACAGAAAATCAACATTTATTCAAATATAATCATAATCACACACACACCATGGGGAAAATAAGTATTTGATACACTGCTGATTTTGGAAGTTTTCCTAACTACAATGAATGGAGAGGTATTTCATTTCTATCCTTACCTCACTTACCGTATTATAGTTTAAAATGTCAAATAAATAATTTTTACCTGGATCCAGTTTAGCTTGCAATCGACTGAATGGTGTATCCTGACCAAGAATTCGAATTTGTCGGTGCAATGCTTCTAGACGGAAATTGGTTTCTAGGCATGTGAATGAAGCACCTTACCAATACAATGAGGAACAAACAAGTAAAGGTAATGTAGACAATGTATTAAACATATATGATAAAAGCAATCTGAATGCGAAAAATGCACTGCACAAAAAGTCACTTCTCAAAGAGTAGAGAAAGTCATCGGAAAGTTTACTCACCATACACCAAAGTGGTGATGCGGCGCTGGGCATAGGTTGCCAAGCCTTCACTCAGCCACATTTCCTCCCAGCTGGCATTTGTCACTGCATTCCCGAACCAGCCATGTGCAATTTCATGAATAACATCAATTAGAAGGAAATCCTCACTGTCCAGGATGGAGCAAATGACGAATGTCAGACAGGGATTTTCCATGGCAACAATGGGGAAGGATGGGGGCAGGAAGACTATATCGTACCTAGAATGAAGGAAGGGAGGACGATTGAGAGACTCTTAAGGGGGATGCATTGAGGTAAACAATGTACAACAGTTCTTAAGGCTGAGTAAAAACAATTGCCGGACACTGGTCCGGTGTCCACATTTGTACTCTGTGGGAAACATTCTAAAGCAATGCGAACTTCAGCTCCAGCTTGGTCTGGGTGTCCTGCAAATTAATTTGCTCAACTAATGGTTCCACAGGAAATATTTTGAAAAAAAAAAATCAATATACAGATGTGGACAAAATTGTTGGTACCCTTCTGTTAAAGAAAAACCCACAGAAGTCACGGAAATAACTTGAAATTCAAAAGTAATTTTCAATTTAAATTTATACCAACTAATGAAAATCAGAAATTGGTCTTCAATTGAGGTTCAACAGAAAAATAAAAAATAATGAAAACGGCCTGGACAAAGATGAGGGTACCCCAACTTAATATTTTGTT